>NW_020664444.1:278927-289821 GCF_002925995.2 Terrapene triunguis | reverse complement strand
TGTATGTATGTCTCCTGCAACCTAAAAGACAAACACTGAAAGTGTGTGTGCGTGTGTGCAGCTGTGTTTGTATGTATGGGTGAAGTGGGGGGATATTACGTGATGCAAATACTATGAAGAACTGTGGCTGGATGGGCAATATTATACTCACCCACTTCCAAATTTTGACTATTCATGCTGGACCAAGGAGCCTTTTTGTGAAGGGCCATATACATATTTTGGAGATATAGGTCCTGTTGGCTCAAAAACATTTGTGTCCATAAAGAAGGCAGTAGCTTAAATAATGAAGTTCTTTCACCCCAAATCCTGACTGGGAGCTGAGTATTCCAACTGGACCACATAGCTGTAATTCTTTCCATCTGTGATGAGATTCTTTGTTAGTCTGAGTAGTTTCCTGTGGGAATAAGACGTTCATTAATAATGTCTTAGCTGGGGAAAGGAGGTACATGATTTGCTAAAGCTGGACTTTGGGGATGCTACACATAACTCTCTTCCTCGGGCTAGCATTTTAAAAAGAACTGATGTGTACACATGGGTGTGGTATTTATACTACTTGAAGCATTTGGTGAATACTTCAACCATTTTGTCTTTAGGCCAATATTTTACTAATTAAACTATGAATCACTTCTGCAATGCCTCATGGCCCAGAAAATGTCTGTCTATAGATACTTCCTTCAGTCAGCTGGCAGGTAAGTATTTCTCTTTGACCCAGAGCAGTGTATTTTCAGCTAAAATGGGAAATTTATAATCAAACTGGTAAACTGCATTTCCCTATAATGTGTTTGCACTGTCTTGGAAGAAACACAGCTATAAACAGTGAACAATTTAGAAATGGAAAACTATTAACTGTCTGAAGCATGCAAGTCCGGTCTGTTTGAGTGACAGTGAATGAGGATACTTGCTGTTTGAAATGCTTATGTACTGACTTTGATTGGATATTGCAGTCTCCTAAATTGTGGCAGAACTCACAACTGCTCTATCTGTCTAACAAAAAAACCAAACAAACTAGGAACTATAATCAATTTTGATAGATGTTAGCTGTCTTTCAGATTGGTGGCAGTCAGTTATGTGTGTAATATTCTCTACCTGGTTTGTAGCTGTAACTGTGATGTACAGGAAAAGCAAAAACTAAGAAGCAAACAAAAACAGAAGCCAATAATGCAGTGATATTAGGATAAACATTTTTGTATTTTTATTCTTATAAAGTTATTTGCTGGCTCGCATTGGCCTCTAGTTCAGTCTGTGTTATTTAAATTCTAATATATGAATTATTTGGATTGAATTCATGTTCGGGGCCATGGTGTTGTATGTATTGATGTACAGCCTTGAATGTGAATAATTATTGTAAACTATTTTACACCTTTCTCTGGCTTTATTATATAAATTTTCTATTGGTCGATGATTTAATCATATCTCATAATTTAAGGACTGTTTGTTCTCCGCCCGACAGCTCTCTGTGCTGTAGATGTAGCTAGTGACTGGATGATGAATTTTCACTTATGCTCGATAGTCTTGTAATAAAAGCATGTAGGGTCCTAGGCCCTGGGCTCCCGCCTCTTTTTCTGCGCCGCGCGCCTGTCCGCTAGGAACCGGGGGCAGGTGCAGCCTCCGGCCCCTGCCCGCCGAGCGAGGCCTGGCGCGGCCCCCGCAGCAGCCGGCTGAGGGGCCGGGCCGGGCGAAGGACGAGCGCAGTCCGCGGGTACTTCCGGCGGATGTCACGTTAGTGGAAGCCGGGATGGGGGAACGCCTGCGAAGGGAACAGAAATCCGAGCGGACACTTCCTGTCTCGAGGAGCGGGGGGGAGGGGAGTGTGGGAGCTGGAGGCCCGGTGGCAGCCGCGTGCGTTGGCCGGCCCGGGTCGATGCTCTCCGGGGGAGGGGCGAGGGAACGGTGAGTCTCCAGGACACGCACTTCCAGCTACGGCGTTATGGGCTGGGAACTACCTGCCATGAGGATTGGTATCTGCCTGACCACTTCCGGCTGGAAGGGGGTGGGGAGTCGGTATTACGAACGGATACTTCCGGTAGGACGGTGCGCGCGGAGGGGGTCGGGGGACCGTTATCCGGATTGGACCCTTCCGGCGCTGCAGCGAGGATGGCGGCGGAGAATCACTGCGAGTTCCCGGTTCCCTCCGTGGGCGGCCTTGGCCTAGTGGGGACAGGCGGGCCCTGCCGCCGCTGTAGCTCTGGGCCCTCCCCGGGAGGGGTCCCAGGTAAATGGGTCCGGCTGAACGTGGGGGGCACCTGCTTCCTCACCACCCGGCAGACGCTCTGCAGGGACCCCAAGTCCTTCCTCTTCCGCCTCTGCCAAGCCGACCCCGACCTGGACTCGGACAAGGTGAGACCGACAGAGGGACCCCCGTGATCTGGGACAACCCGCGCGGGCCGTGGGGGTCCCTGTCTTCTCGCATTCGGGTAGGCTAGGCCGGGCCCCTCCCTAGACTCGCCACAGGGGGGATTGTGGGGCTGGGACCTGCTTGTTCTGGGGGGAACCCGGCCCGCCCTGTGATGGCTTGGTAAGAGTCAGGTTTCTTCTTTTTACCACTACCACCCCATCCTGGGTCCAGGGCGAGAGAGACACCTACGATCCAGTCAGGTGAGAGAATGGTTCCGTATGCCCCCCTTTAGATTGAAGAGAATCTCGTATCGTTTAGCAGAAAGTATGAGGTTTCATTTCTTGGGAACAGGTATGCATTTATTTTCTTTTTTTCCTTTTCTTTGGTAGTCTTATTTATGCTAACAGATCATTCAGGGGTGTTTGCAGTACCATAATCAGAGGAATCCTTTAAGATTATGTAATATGAATATACTGTTCTGAAGCTGTTCAATAGTTGATTGTGGGGGTTGGAACAGGCCAATTCCTACAGACTACCCATATAGTTAATTGGTTTAGGTTCTTGTACCACACCCATGACCATTTCTATTGACGTGAATCTCTTAAAAGGAGCACAAGATCTGTATCTATTTGAATTTCTGGGTCACTTTTATTTATTGAGTAAGCTTTTATTTGCCATGATGCATAGATGTTTTATTTAAATCCTGTCATGTTAATTTTGCATTGTCTTGATCCCATAGTTTACAATTTGTGAATTCTGAAACTGAGCTATGCCATTGCTGTACAAAAGAGTACATTGAATACAAAAGGAAAAAAAAGCGTATTAGAGACAAAATCCAAAAGGCTAAGGCACTGAATGAGTAAGGGGGGAAAAGGGCAATAAGAAGAAGTTCTATAAATATATTAGAAAAAGGAAAGCATAGATCCGTTTACTTAATAGGGAAGGCTTTTTTTTGAGGCTTCAGTCTTCACTGAAAATGTTGATTGTGACCAGATGCTTAACACAGTTAATATTCACAATGTGGGAAGGATCTCAGATCAAAATAGGGAAAGAACAAGTTTAAAGAATATTTAGATAAGTTAAATGTATGTAAATTGACAGAGCCGGATGAAATTCACCTTAAAGTACTTAAGAAACTAGCCAACGCAATCTCTGAACTTTTAGCAATTGTCTTTGGGAGCTAATGGAGGAAGGTTGAGGTACCAGAGGGCTGGAGAAGGGCAAACATAGTAGCTATCTTCAAAAAGGGAAAAAATGAAAGCTGGGCAATTATAGACATGTCAGCTTAAGTTTGATAACCAGAAAGTTACTGGAACAATTTATTAAACAATCAGTTTATTCTAACCTAAAGGATATAAGGAGATGAGTAGTAGCCAACATGAATTTATCAAGAACAAACCATGTCAAACCAAACTTATTTTCTTCTTTGATAAGTTAACTGACTAGTGGCTAGAGAGCAGGGCCGGCTCTAGGCACCAGCAAAGCAAGCAGGTGCTTGGGGCCGTAAATTTGCAGGGGCGCAAGAATCCAGCATGGGAGCTGAGAACCAACAGGGGGCCCTGGGACCTGTAGTTCCTTGGTTAGCTCCCAGCTGTGGGCTCTCCCCCCACCCACACCCCCTGGTACCCAGCTCTGGCCCCCACCCGCACCCCCTGCCGCCCTGGCCCCCACCCGCATCTCCTGCCACCCCAACCCTGGGCTCTTCTCCCCCCCCTGCACCCGCACTCCCTGCCGCCCCAGCTGTGGCCCCCACCTGCACCTCCTGCCACCCCAGCCCTGGGCTCTTTCCCCCACACACACACACCTCCTGCCGCCCCAGCCCTGGGCTCTTCCCTCTCCCTGCCGCCCCAGCTCTGGCCCCCACCTGCACCTCCTGCCGCCCCAACCTGGGCTCTTCCCCCTCCCCGCACCCGCACCTCCTGCCGCCCCAGCCCTGGGCTCTCCCCCAAAGAAAGAATTGGGTGGACTAAATGGACAGTGCACCTCTCTATCTGAAGCCTAGCAAGGGAGGTACGTGGATCCCACTAGAATTTAAAATGAAAAGTAAGGGAGGGGAGGCTCTACTAGACTGGGCAGCTTTAGATACAGTACCAGGCACGTAGGAGGATTTACACTTCTGAGCCATGGAAGCAGAAATTGACTTTTCTTTTCCAGATTTAGCTAATATTCAGGAAGGGAATCCAGCACCTGCCTTCCAGATTTGAACACCCTCAAAATTCAGGAGTGCTCAAGCTCAATTTGGGTAGCTGTTACTTCATTTCTCCCAAATCAAATATACTGATCCACTGTAACTTGCTGTAGAAAAAGTAGAATAAATTGAGCAAGAAATGCTTCCCAGTGGTTATTAGAACTTGAATTGCTATTTTCAACAGCCATTGCTTTTTTTTATTATTATTATTTAAGTTTTAGTTTTATTTGTTTAAAAGGAAGACAGTGATATTGCATTGGCAAATTCCCCTTAGAAACAAAGAATGGAACAAAAGAATAATAAAGGCACCTCAACTTTTCCTCATTTATGTAGGACAGTCTTATAATATGCATCCAGATAGCCTTCAATCACACAAGCTGAAAATTGTTCCACTTTACTGCAGTTCTGTAACCATATGGGAACCAATCCTGTCTGTGTTCTGTGCACATCCAAAATTCCTGCTGAATGACCCGCCCTGGGAGCAAGTTACCAGTGACCCAGGGCTGGGGCGGCAGGAGGGTGCGGTGTGTGTGTGGGGGGGGAGGGGCAGCCAAAATTTTTTTTGCTTGGGGCAGCAAAAAACCTAGAGCCGGCCCTGCTAGAGAAGAAGCAGTAAATGGGATATATACAGTCTTTAGTAAGCATTTGACCCTGTCCCATATGACAGTTTCATAAACAAACTAGGGAAATGAAATTTAGATGGAAATACACCTCTACCCCGATATAACGCAACACGATATAACACGAATTCGGATATAATGCAGTAAAGCAGTGCTCCGGGAGGGGGAGGGGGGCTGCGCGCTCCGGCGGATCAAAGCAGGTTCGCTATAACGCGGTTTCACCTATAACGTGGTAAGATTTTTTGGCTCCCGAGGACAGCGTTATATTGGGGTAGAGGTGTATTATAAAATAGCCTTTGAACCAGTTAGGCACCTATTTCCAAAGAGATATCAATGGCTTGCTGTCAAACTGGGGGATATATGTCTCTCTTGGGTCCACACTGTTCAGTATTTTCATTAAAGACTTTGATAGAGTGGAGAGTATGCTTATGAATCTGTTATTGTGATGTTTAAACCATTTCTTTGCCTGAAATGTTGCAAATTAGTAATTTGTGTGTCGTTCATGACAAGATGATAGGGTGCTGCTAATCAAACTATTATGTAAGAGCACAGGCTATCAGATCTCGGTGTGTTAATCTCTAATAACACACATGTGTTATCTCATTGCTGTGTACTTTGGTTCCACTCACCACTCCTGGGGGAGTTCTGCGCCACTCTGTGCATGCATAATTAATGAGCAGTGCATATTTTTAATTTTTTGCGTAGAAAAAAAGCTGCTGGAAAGTTGCTTCAGTCCTGCCTTTTGCCCACCAGGGGGCACTATGGCGCTAGAACAGAGCAGCAGCAGCAGCTCCTGGCCAGCTAGGGAAGAGAAAGAACCTGCCTTCTTCACGGCGACTGTTAGGCCAGGTCGGGAGACAGACAGACTGTGGTGCTGCTGGGGGCTCAGATGGGGCTCATAAGGGCTAGTGGGGGAGGACAGACTGGGGCAGAGGCTGAATGGGAGTGGAAGCACAGGGCCACGAGGGGAGGGAGGCCCAGGGCCACATGGGGACGGGAGAGGGGGTGCTTGACTGAATGGGAAAGGCTAGGGGTCGGCCAGGGTCTGCATGGAGGAAGCTCCCTAACAATCCCCCCCCCCGCACCCTCTCCCCCCTAAAAAAAATCTGTTCCACACTTTTCCCATTCATACCAACACCCTCCAAGTTCACACCCAGGCTCCTTCCCAGCAATTACTTCCCTCTCCCTCAGCTCCTCCGTTACCCCTGACTCCCCCAAGCCTTTGCATTACTTCGGAGGGGTGTGGGAAATACAGTTCTGTATTTTACTTTAAATGAATTATTACTTAGAATTCTGTATTTATATGCCTAGTAAGGAATCTGTTTGTCAAAAAACATTTCCTGAATCTTTTTTCTTGTCTGTATTGTTACAGACATACTTACTGACAGGTATTTTGAAATAAATGACCAAAAATAATTGAAACTGGTGTGATTATATTGTGTTGTTTTGACAAATAAAATAGGCAGAATTTGAAAATACTGTGCACAGATTTTTTTTGTTGCAGAATTTTTATTTTTTTGGCACAGAATTCTCTCAGGAGTAACTCACTAGTTAAAGAAGGTTGAAGTCAGGCTGAAATTGAAGATGAGAATGTAGGTCTGAGAGGCCTTTTTCAATTTGACAGTGACTGGGCAGTTTGTAAAATGGATGTAAAATAGACAACTAGTTATCTTGTACTTAGCATTACATTGTACACTCAAATATGACATTTATTTCTAAAGATCAGAAAGATTTTGAGTATTTTGTACATATATAAGGGATGAACATTTTTAGTAAAGGACAGGAAATATGGGAGAAATTACAGTAGTTGTGAAAATCCAGCTTTGAGAAGATCCTGCTCTTAGGATATGCTTGTAGATAGCACCACAGCCCAGAAATCTATGGAAAATGACTATAAGTCTCTACAAATCTATAAGTATTTACATGGGGAACAAATATTTAGTAATGGGCTTTTCAATCTAGCAGACAAAGGTATAGGATAATCCAGTAGCTGGAACTTGAAGCTAGACAAATTCAGATGGGAAATAAGGTAAATTTTTAATGGTGATAGTAATTACTGAAACAGTTTACCAAGGGTCACAGTGGATTCTCCATCACTGGCAATTTTTAAATCAAGATTGGGTATTTTGTAAAAGTTCTTCTCTAGGAATTATTTTGGGGAAATTCTATGGCTTGCCTCATAGAGGAGGTCAGACTAGATAATCACAGTGATCCCTTCTTACCTTGGAATCTGTGATTGTGTGGGTGGGGGTGGATTTCATCTTACTTTGGAACAGTTTGAGTGTGTGTCAGGAGGATGGGCCCATGTACCTTCACAACAGTGAGGCAGCACATCTTCTGATTTATCTGCTTCTAACTGGTCAGAAATTTCTTTTCTGTACTAGCAATGGAGTGATTTTGAGAGCAAATAGTTTTTTTATACAGTGATAGTTAAAGTTAGTATTTTACATAAATACGTTTTTATGCAGTGAAGAGTTGGTTACATGGGCTGATATTTAATCAATTGATATGCAAGTAGTTAAAGACAGCCATTATTACCATTTTATTAAACTTAGTTGTGTTTTTGGTCTACCGCTGCGTAAACAGTCCATATCCTTTCCAGACAAGGAGGACTCTATTTTGCTCTCTCCATGTCCAGATCCATCTCCTGGTCAGCTGAACCCAAGACCAATATGATACGATCCACCCCACCCCACCCCCCCATGCTGAGGATCCCTTTGAAGCAAAGAATTCCCATCTAAATGCTACAGAGTTGTGACCTGAGGGCCCCTCTGAGCCTACTACTCCTAAAACTATGCCTTCCTTTGTTCCCCTTCAACACAGATTACTTTGGTATAACCCTTTTTGTCAGGGTTTAAAGCTCCACCTTCTTTGCATTCTTAATGGGAACCATTGATATCTACTTTGTCCTTTCAGCGCCTGTCTATAGCTAACTAACCTTCCTGGGCAACACAGCCCTGGAGTCTGCAATCTAAGGGTATGTCTACACTACGGGATTAATCCGAATTTATATAATTCGAATTTTGGAAACAGATTGTATAAAGTCGAATGTATGCAGCCACACTAAGCACATTAATTCGGCGGTGTGCGTCCATGTACCGGGGCTAGCGTCGATTTCTGGAGCGTTGCACTGTGGGTAGCTATCGCATAGTTCCCGCAGTCTCCCCCACCCATTGGAATTCTGGGTTGAGATCCCAGTGCCTGATGGGGCAAAAAACATTGTCGCAGGTGGTTCTGGGTACAGTCTCACCCCTCCCTCCATGAAAGCAACGGCAGACAACCATTTCATGCCTTTTTTCCTGGGTGAACACTGCAGACTCCATACCACGGCAAGCATGGAGCCCGCTCAGCTCAAGACAGCAGTCATGAACATTGTAAACACCTCGCGCATTCTCATGCAGTTTATGCTGAGCCAGGATCAGAAAAACGAGGCGAGGAGGAGGCCGCAATGGCAGCGCAGCGACAAGCGTGATGAGGACATGGACATGGACACAGAATTCTCTCAAACCGCGGGCCCCGGTGCTTTGGAGATCATGTTGTTAAGGGGCAGGTTCTATCCGTGGAACGCCGATTCTGGGCCCGGGAAACAAGCACAGACTGGTGGGACCGCATAGTGTTGCAGGTGTGGGACGATTCCCAGTGGCTGCGAAACTTTCGCATGCGTAAGGGCACTTTCTTGGAACTTTGTGACTTGCTGTCCCCTGCCCTGAAGCGCCAGAATACCAAGATGAGAGCAGCCCTCACAGTTGAGAAGTGAGTGGCGATAGCCCTGTGGAAGCTTGCAACGCCAGACAGCTACCGGTCAGTCGGGAATCAATTTGGAGTGGGCAAATCTACTGTGGGGGCTGCTGTGATGCAAGTAGCCAAAGCAATCACTGAGGTGCTGCTACGAAAGGTAGTGACTCTGGGAAATGTGCAGGTCATAGTGGATGGCTTTGCTGCAATGGGATTCCCTAACTGTGGTGGGGCGATAGATGGAACCCATATCCCTATCTTGGCACCGGAGCACCAGGGTACCCAGTACATAAACCGCAAGGGGTACTTTTCAATGGTGCTGCAAGCACTTGTGGATCACAAGGGACGTTTCACCAACATCAACGTGGGCTGTCCGGGAAGGGTTCATGACGCTCGCATCTTCAGGAACACTAATCTGTTTAAACGGCTGCAGCAAGGGACTTACTTCCTGGACCAGAAAATAACCGTTGGGGATGTTGAAATGCCAATAGTTATTCTTGGGGACCCAGCCTACCCCTTAATGCCATGGCTCATGAAGCTATACACAGGCAGCCTGGACAGGAGTCAGGAGCTGTTCAACTACAGGCTGAGCAAGTGCAGAATGGTGGTAGAATGTGCATTTGGCTGTTTAAAAGGTCGCTGGCGATCGTTACTGACTCGCTCAGACCTCAGCCAAACCAATATCCCCATTGTTATTTCTGCTTGCTGTGTGCTCCACAATCTCTGTGAGAGTAAGGGGGAGACCTTTATGGCGGGGTGGGAGGCTGAGGCAAATCGCCTGGCTGCTGATTACGCGCAGCCAGACACCAGGGGATTAGAAGAGCACACCAGGAAGCGCTGTGCATCAGAGAAGCTTTGAAAACCAGTTTCATGACTGGCCAGGCTACAGTGTGAAATTTCTGTTTGTTTCTCCTTCATGAAAACCCGCCCCCTTTATTGACTCATTCTCTGTAAGGAACCCACCCTCCCCCTTCCCCCAGCTTGCTTTCAAAGGAAATAAAGTCACTATTGTTTAAAAATCATTTATTCTTTATTAATTGATTATAAAAAGAGGGAGAGAACCCAGGTGGGGTTTGGGAGGAGGATCGGCGGGAAGGAAAAGGCCACTAAAAAAAGGTTAAAAAAATGACAGCCTTTTGCTTGGGCTGTCCACTGGGGGGAATGGGAGGGTGTACGGAGCCTCCCCCCCCGCCCCCCGCGTTCTTACACGTCTGGGTGAGGAGGCTATGGAACATGAGGAGGGGGGTTATACAGGAGCTGTAGCGGCACTCTGTTATCCTGCTGCCATTCCTGAAGCTCCACCAGACGCCGGAGCATGTCTGTTTGCTCACGCAGCAGCCCCAGCGTTGCATCCTGCCTCCTCTGATCTTCCTGCCGCCACCTCTCATCTCGAGCTTCCCTCCTGTCCTCACGTTGGTCCCTCCTATGCTCACGTTGGTACCTCCTGTCCTCATGTTCACTGGCTTCTTTCCTATACTTTGAAACCATGTCCTTCCAGTCATTCAGATGAGCTCTTTCACTGCGGGTGGATTCCATGATTTCTGCGAACATCTCGTCTCGCGTCTTCTTTTTCCGACGCCTTATCTGAGATAGCCTTCGGGACTGAGGAGGGAGGCTTGAAAAATTTGCAGCTGCTGGAGGGAGGGACAAAAGGAGAGAATTTTTTAAAAAGATACATTTTGCAGAACAATGCTTATACTCTTTCACGGTGACCAACACTATTCACATTACATAGCACATGTGATTTCTGTGCAAGGTCGGATTTTGCCTCTTAATATTGAGTGCCTGTGGCTTTGCTGCTAGAGATCACAGACGCAGGTCCGGGCAACAGAATTCGGCTTGCACGCGGCCATGGTAAGCCATTGTCTTTCGGCTTCTGCGCCCTCCTTTCCCACATACCAAGCAAAGCCCGTTGAGTGCTGCGGTTTTCCTGTTAATCTTCAGCAGCAGAAAACAAACTAACCCCCCTCGCCCCCCCCCCATCCAATTCTCTGGATGATCGCTTTATCCCTCCCC
>NW_020664444.1:229984-278827 GCF_002925995.2 Terrapene triunguis | reverse complement strand
CCCCCCCCCCCCCCCCCCCGCGCTTGGCTAACTGCAGGGAAGGATTTCTTTTCAGCCACAGGCAAACAGCCCAGTAGGAACGGCCACCTCTGTCCCCTTAATTAAATTCCCGTATTTCAACCAGGTTACCATGAGCGATATCACTCTCCTGAGGATTACACAGCGAGATAAAGAACGGATGTTGCTTGAATGCCAGCAAACACTGGGACCATACGCTGCCAGGCTTTGTCATGCAATGATACCAGATTACTTGCTGCAAGCATGGCGTGGTCAAGTGTCCTACCATGGAGGACGGAATAAGGCTGCACTGCCCAGAAACCTTGTGGCAAGGCTTTTGGAGTACCTCCAGGAGAGCTTCATGGAGATGTCCCTGGAGGATTTCCGCTCCATCCCCAGACACGTTAACAGACTTTTCCAGTAGCTGTACTGGCCGTGAATGAATCCCAAGTCCTCAGGGCAAAGTAATCATTAAAAAACACTTGCTTTTAAAACAAGTTTTATATTTTAAAAGGTAAACTCACCTGAGGTCCCTTCCATGGGGTCATGGTCTTGGATACTGACTTGGGAGGGTTGGGAGGGTACTTCAGTCAGGCTGAGAAAAAGATCCTGGCTGTTGGGGAGAACGGAGTGCTGGGTGCTCTCCGCAAGCTCGTCCTCCTCCTCCTCTTCCCCATCCGCAGAATCCTCAGGTGTAGCTGATGAGATTATCCCCGCCTCGGAATCCACGGTCAGAAGTGGGGTAGTGGTGGCGGCCCCCCCTAGAACTGCATGCAGCTCGGCGTAGAAGCGGCATGTCCGTGGCTCTGACCCGGAGCGACCGTTTGCCTCCTTTGTTTTTTGATAGGCTTGTCTGAGCTCCTTGACTTTCACGCGTCACTGATCTGAGTCCCTATTGTGGCCTCTCTCCATCATGCCCTTGGAGATTTTTTCAAAAGTTTTGGCATTTCGTCTTTTCGAACGAAGTTCTGCTAGCTCTGAATCCTCTCCCCATATAGCGATCAGATCCAGTACCTCCCGTACGGTCCATGCTGGTGCTCTTTTTCGATTATCGGCCTGCATGGTTACCTGTGCTGATGAGCTATCTGTGGTCACCTGTGCGCTCCACGCTGGGCAAACAGGAAATAAAATTCAAATGTTCGCGGGGCTTTTCCTGTCTACCTGGCCAGTGCATCCGAGTTCAGATTGCTGTCCAGAGCGGTCACAATGGTGCACTGTGGGATAGCTCCCGGAGGCCAATGCCATCGAATTGCAGCCACACTAACCCTAATTCAAAATGACAATATCGATTTTGGCGCTACTCCGCTCGTCGGGGTGGAGTACAGAAATCGATTTTAAGAGCCCTTTATTTCGAAATAAATGGCTTTGTTGTGTGGACGGGTGCAGAGTTAATTCGATTTAACGCTGCTAAATCCGAATTAAAGTCATAGTGTAGACCAGGCCTCAGAGGCAAGTTCTTAGTCTTTCCCCACCATATTGTACTAACCCCAGTGAAATCAGCTTCTAAGCCTACCAAAGCACGTCTGCCCCTTAAAAGTTGATTCCAAATTCTCAGGTAATTAAGAGCATGTTCCTGTGGAAGAGGCTATAGGCTACAATCCAAACAACTCTTCTTCCCTAGAGGGTGTGGTAACACATATCATTGGTGTCACCCTGGAAAGGCTAAATCCTTCCCAGACTTGCTCACCAGAGTTGTGAATGCACTCGGTTTGATGCTTCCAGCTGTCAAGAAAAGACTTGTAGATTAGTTGGCATCTTGGAACTGAATTTACTGGTCAGATTGGCTGCAGTCATGAAGGCTTTGTGGACATTGGACAAGGATTTACAAGTAGCACTAGTCTCAATCGTGACAGCTTGTTGGAAGGCAGATGGATTACACTAAGTCTCTCCTGAAGGGCTTTTTTTTCTTTTCTGAAACAAATGAAAAATTGGAGGTTGGAAAATTGCATAAAATGACCCCAAGTAATAGATGGGTCAGAGTGAAAAACCACCCTGGCAAGATGGATCCTCTGCACCAGATGTCAGATTCCTCTGTCACCTCTGCTGGCTCTATATGACACTAGTGAACCCCTATTTTACTAACCAATTGGAGACACAGGAGTTCATAAAATAAAAAGTTCATGAAATTGAACATTTCAAAATTACAGGAGGTTAAATGCATAAGTTGCAGTATGGTGTCCTGCGTCGCTTTGTTCTTTTTCAGACTACTGCAAATTTATTTCCAGTGCATTGAAGATATTGGATGAGAAATAAAGGTCAATTTTTTTCTTCATCTTCACTTTTGTTATGTGATTTTCCCCAACCCTGATGGAGAAAATCTGTATAACTGGTTGTTTGTAAGACTGGTGTCCATCATATCGAGGTTGTACTGTAATATTCTGACAAGATCCCCTTTTATTGAACCATCGTCCTGAGGCGCTTAAGGAAGTGGGTGGAAGACTTGATGCCTGATTTATAAAAAGCAGAGGCATTCATTAAAATCTGCTTGTGATGCCTCAGGCACACAGCCACTTGGGGACAGTAGTGACTACAGACCAACAGATGAGCTGGCTGTCTAAAGTGTTCTGGTTTGTCCATAAAAGGTGCAAGATAACCCATTTGAAGTGGCCTAGATTTCTTTAGTGTCTGCACAGACGAGACACGGGAGAAATTAAAGAATTCAAAGTCAAGGTTGAGATCCCAGGCCCTTTATTGACAGCCCTTCAAAAGAAAAGCACCATTCAAATACCAGAAGTTGTCTCAGCCTTCTTATTTCAGTGGGCAGACATCCAGATCCTGTAGGCAGAAGCACAGATCATCATCTATGACCTCATGGCCCTCTTCCTTTTCCAAACAGAATGTTTAAAGGTGCACTTGATCCCTGAACCAATTATTGTGGATATGTTTTTCTCAACTCCCACTTCCGTATTTGGAGACCACTGTTTGTCTTTGAGGTGACGTGGAGTTGATAATTCCTCCAGTACGGTACCACTCCATACCCCAAAACTATCAACTTCCCTGTCCATCTCACAGCAACAGCAAAAGGATGAAAACACCTTTTACATTTTGGTTCAATAGAATAGGGGTCTCAATATGTTGGGATCAAGTATCAGAGGGGTAGCCATGTTAGTCTGGATCTGTAAAAAGCAACAGAGTCTCCTGTGGCACCTTATAGACTAACAGACGTATTGGAGCATAAACTTTCGTGGGTGAATACCCACTTCGTCAGATGCATGTGGTGGAAATTTCCAGAGGCAGGTATAAATATGCAGGCCAGAATCATTCTGGAGATAACGAGGTCAGTTCAATCAGGGAGGATGAGGCCCTCTTCTAGGAGTTGAGGTGTGAAAACCAAGGGAGGAGAAACTGCTTTTGTATTTGGCTAGCCATTCACAGTCTTTGTTTAATCCTGAGCTGATGGTGTCAAATTTGCAAATGAACTGAAGTTCAGCAGTTTCTCTTTGAAATCTGGTCCTGAAGTTTTTTTGCTGCAGTATGGCTACCTTTAAATCTGCTATTGTGTGTCCAGGGAGGTTGAAGTGTTCTCCTACAGGTTTTTGTATATTGCAATTCCTAATATCTGTCTTGTGTCCATTAATCCTTTTACGTAGGGATTATCCAGTTTGGCCGATGTACATAGCAGAGGGGCATTGCTGGCACATGATGGCGTATATTACTTTTGGTGGATGTGCAGGTGAATGAACTGGTGATGTTGTGGCTGATCTGGTTAGGGCCTGTGATGGTGTCGCTGGTGTAAATATGTGGGCAGAGTTGGCATCGAGGTTTGTTGCATGGATTGGTTCCTGAGTTAGAGTTACTATGGTGCGGTGTATGGTTGTTGGTGAGAATATGCTTAAGGTTGGCGGGTTGTCTGTGGGCGAGGACTGGCCTGCCTCCCAAGGCCTGTGAAAGCGAGGGGTCGTTGTCCAGGATGGGTTGTAGATCACTGATGATGTGTTGGAGAGGTTTTAGTTGAGGACTGTAGGTGATGGCCAGTGGAGTTCTGTTGGCAACTCTTTGTTGCTTAATATGTTGGGATTTGATTCCCATTTATTTTTTATCCCAGAGATGACAAGGGTTTTTACCCCCTTTCTTGACTTGAGAGCACTCAGCATATTTATTCATGAGTTCATGTTCAGCTTGAGGACCTTAGCCCCAGTAACTGCATTTTTAAAGCCATGGGGTTGGTTTGTATCTCTAAACTTCAGTTTTTACTCTCATATATCCATCAGGCCAGCCTGCAGGAAGAATCTTTGCTTCTCTATCAGAGGATCAGCAGCAGCACAAAGTTCTACTAATTGGCTTTTCTACCACATACTGTACCCAGGGCATTTATCAAGTGCAGCTCAATTGAGAGAATAGGAAAAATGCAAATGTTGTCAGTCCTCTCCCTAATCCAATCCTTAGGTCTAAGGATAAACCAAGATCCACTTTCACTCCATTTGCTGTTTGGGGGAGTGGCTATTTGTAATGTGGTAACCAGTGTGCTAGGTGCCATACAAACACACATGAGGACACAGTTCCTTTCCTGAGGAGCGATAAGATCCCAGTTCTATAGGGTAGCTGTTGTACAACTTCAAAAATACTGAGTGCTAGCAATTCCCAGGGAGGTCATTGACTTCAAAAGGAACTGCTGGGTAACCAGGCCACTCATTTAGCCCCCTTAATAGAAAATCTTCACATGCAAAGTAGCCTTATGACTGTAGCTGTTATCTTTAACTCTTGCATTTCCTGACTTTCATTTTACTCTACAACTTTGTTGCATTAAGCTTTTTATTATAATTAATAATTGATATCTTTTGGCACTAGTACAGTACAGTCAGGATCAGAACCCCATTGTGCTGGGCAGTGTATTAACTCACAGGGAGAAATAGGGAAGATTAAGAGATGACTTGATCATAGTCTAAAAATATCTACATGAGGAACAAATATTTAGAAATGAACACAATCCAATGGCTGAAAGCTGAAGCTAGGCAAATTCGGACTGGAAATGAGGCATACATTTTTGACAGTGAGGGTAATTAACCATTGGAACAATTTATCAAGGGTTATGGTGGATTATCCATCACTGACAGTTTTTAAATCAACACTGTATATTTTCCTAAAAGATATGCTCTAATTCAGGCAGGAATAACTCAGGGAAGTCTTCTGGCCTGTGTTACACTGGAGGACAGACTAGATTATCACAATTATCCCTTCTGGCTTTTTAGTTTATGAAGAGTGACTATCATCAATTTTAATCATTATTTAAATCAGCAAGCAGAAAACCTTTGTTAAATCACTGATTTTAAACATGTTCTGCGTTTGTACCTTTTAGTTATTTTCCTAAAGAAAAGTTGAGCCTCATAACCATTAAAACAAGCTGATTTGAAATAAATACAGCCTTTACGCTGAATTTGGTGCTTCTTTTTGCAAACCAGGAGGATACAGTATATTTATACACATTTATTTAAGCACTTACATAGTTTAACTTAAATTTATTCAAATTCTTAGTTTTTATAGCTACACCTCTTAATGTTTTTAATTTAATTTAAATGATTTTAATAGACTAGAGTTAGGCCTTAAAATAAATTTGATATTGACAATCTAATTTTAAATAGGTTTGCTTTTAACAAATCTGTATTCAAATTAAATTCAACAATTTAAAAAAAAAAATCATAAATTTTTTGATCCATCCTGAGTGAGGATGACAACAGTTGGAACAAACTTTGTAGATCCGAAACCTGAGGGATTATAGATGCTATAAAAATCACGGTTGACGTACATAGAAAGGCCTACAAACAGTAAATCTTGCTGTATTGTACTAGTTGAATTAAAATGAACTTTACATGTTATTTTAATCCCTTCACTTTTGCTATTAGTTTAACTCCTCTCCTGACTATTCTTGCCAAATTGTCCCTAAGGAGATTTGTCCCTCTTCCACTGAGGTGGAGGCCATCCAAGCTATACAGCCCCCTCTCCCCATGGACGATGAACCAATGTTCCACAAAACTGAAGCCCTCCAAACTCATGAGGTTTTTAATTCTATATCATTGTTGGTGTGCTTATTATCTGTATGTATGTCTAATCACTAAGCTCTTGGTCTCGATGATGTATTGTGGCAATGAGTTCCAAAGACTATGCATTGTGTAGGTTGTTGTTTTTTTAAAGTGCTCCCTCTTATCATTTTAAAACTTTCTCCCTGATGGTTTCGTGCCCCCCCCTTGTATTGAGTGAGAGTGAATACTTACCTGCTCTACCGTCTATACACCATCTATAACACATACCATGATCATGTCCTATTTTAGTCAATTTAATTTTTATTGGGCATGTTTATAGCTTGCTGTTACTCATTCATCAGATGTTTCTCTTGGATTTTATTAATATGGATAAGTTTTATCTAAATGCATACCGGTTTTGTTAACCTCACCATGCTGCTTAAAGCATTGGAGCTGTCTGCTGACTTGGGAAAGCAACACCACATTGATCACATGGATTCATATTTGGGATGCTATCTTTTAAAATGGAAACTTAAATTCTGGAAGTATTGATTCAGGCCTCCGTAGTCCTCTGACTGAGAATAAGAACATAAGAACGGCCATACTGGGCCAGATCAAAGGTCCATCTAGCCCAGTATCCTGTCTTCCGACAGTGGCCAATGCCAGGTGCCCCAGAGGGAATGAACAGAACAGGGAATCATCAAGTGATGCATCCTCTGCCGCCCGTTCCCAGCTTCTGGCAAACAGAGGCTAGGGACACCATCCCTGCCCATCCTGGCTAATAGCCATTGATGGACCGATCCTCCATGAACTGATCTAGTTCTTTTTAGACCCCTGTTATAGTCAATGTTTCCTAATGTCTCTGCAAGTGAAATTCTCAAGCTTTGTTCGCTATCCCACAGAACACTACAGGCCATACTGTAAACATTTAATCCAAACATTAATTATAGGCTGGTGACCTGGTCCTCATGGGACTACATGGATCATAGGCCACATCGTTCAGATTGCTCCCTGAATGTAGTTCACAAGCAACCTTTCCTCAGTCTACCCCATGTACCTGAAAAAGGCTGGAAGGAGGGGTTTTAGATATATCGTCCTACAACAAAAGATTAAACTGCTCTATTGTAAATTATATATGCAGTTAAAGGCCTGGGGGGGGGGAGGGTTTGTTTTTCGTTCCCACACTACTCCGGGGGGAATTCTGCACCAAAAAATTAAAAATTCTCCCATTCAGTCAGGCATATCTGTCCCTGTCCCCTTTTGTCCCTGCATCCCCCTCACGTTCAGCCCCTGGCTCAAATCTGTCAGCTCCTTTGCCCCTACCCAAGTCTGTCCCCCCCACACTAGTCCTGAACTTCAGTCTATGTGACCTCCCCCCAGCAACCGCGTGTGCCCTGTTTTGTCCGTCCTTTTATCCTGTGCCTCCTCACCTGGCCTCTACCCTCTTCCTCTCTATAATTGGCTGCTCCTAGTGGGCGGAAGCTGTAATTGCAGCACCTCCAGCATAATGTATTGGGGGGGGTTCTACAGGAGACATGAATTCTGCGCTTGCGCAGTGGCGCAGAATTCCCCCAGGAGTACTACTAGTAGGGTTCTCTCTGTGGTTAAGTTTGAACAAAGGAAATGAGTTCATGTTGGTACCATTTCTAGCCTTTGTTGTTCTGTTTCTTTGAGCTACTAGAGCAACATTCTGGCTTTCAAGCATTGCTTTTTAACCTCAACTGATATTTTATTTTAACTTTGAAAAGTTTGAGTGTTTTATACCTACAGTGATCTTATGTTTGTCAGTGTGAACTTTTAACTCTGATTTTAATTCTTTTTGTCTCTCAGTGGAGGAGGAACCAGTGAGATTAAAGGGACTGTCTTAACCGTGACAAGTCCCTAATGCAGCGTTTCTCAAATGTGGCCATCAGGGGCTTTTTGTGTGGCCACAGTCTTCTGGGTGGTGAGGCAGGGGGCAAAGCAGTGGCCCCTCCCCCAGGGCTGCCAGCAGGGGTTGGGCCCTGTCCCCCTCTGGAGCCACAAACACTGGAGGAGCAGGCAGGCGGTGGGGCTTGGGCTTCAGCCCTGCGGTGGCAGGCAGCTGGCGCGAGCTGTATGGCAGCAGGCTTTAAGCCCTGACCCCAGGCTCAGGGTTTCAGACTCTAGCTGTGGGGCCACGTGATACAGCCCCAGTGACTACCGGCTCCCTCCCTCCGCCCACACACACGCATCGCCCCTGGCCCCACTGCATCCTCCGGCCTCAGTCCCTGGCTGCGCAGCTGCAGGGCTCGGTCTCCAGACTCCCCTCCCCCCATCACTCCTGACCCCCAGCTGCCTCCATACCCACCTTCCCATCCAGGGCTTAATTTGTCCCCCAGCTTGCCAGGGCTGAGTAAGTCTGTTCTGAAAAGTGATATTTGTATGTTTGTTAATATCACTTTTCACTGCCTCCCTGCTAGCTAGCAAGTCTGCTGCTGTGAAAAGTGATATTAACAAAATACAAATATCACTTTTCACAGAAACAGACTTACTAACTATCAAGGCTTAAACAAATAAGCAACCAAAAAAAAGCAAAAGAAACAACAACAAAACATGTTGGGACAAGAACATGGAAAACACTTTATTTGTTTCAATTCTGTTTAGGTCCAGTGAAGAACAGAGAAAACTACATTATTTTTATTATTGAGTCTGTGGAAAAAACCCAACATAAATAAATTACAATGATATGGACATATGTATGTGCATATTTATTTGTTTTTCCTTAAGTAATTGAGTATTTTAGGAAAAATTGTCACAGCAGCCACCAGCGCTAGTTGGTGGCTACACTCTGAGGCCACCAAAACATTTCTTGTGAGAACCCTGCTCTAATGTAACGTAACTGGGTAACTGTAGATCTGACTGAGCACACCAGTCTATTGGGCATTTAATCCACTGAGTTTTCTTGGCTGCTTTTTTTTTTTTTTTTTTTTTTAACAGGATGAAACAGGTGCCTATTTAATAGACAGAGACCCGACCTACTTTGGGCCAGTACTGAACTATCTCCGACATGGAAAACTCGTTATTAACAAGGACCTAGCTGAGGAAGGTAGGACTTAAACCTAATCCCTTGTTTACTGTCCTCTTTCTCAATATTGTAATTGCTGTGAAAACCACAAAAGAGAAGTGGGCTTGCCTGTAGAAGGAAGGTTTTATTAAATCAATTTCCATTTTCATCCTTTGAGTTACACTGCAGACAAATCTCTACAGCATTGTACCCTGCCTCAGACAAAACTGAGTAGCTTAAGGTTGGTTAGAGCTGTCCACAGACCTGAGTTTGATTCTTGACCTCACACCGTGAACTGGAAACACTGTTAGGAGGCGCACATTCAGTCTTGGTAGTTAGGTGCCTTGTATCACTTAACAGTGACAGCCCTACCTCTTTCCTACTGTACTGATGGTCTTGGAAGAAAGACCCTTCCAGTATTCTTAAGGATAGCTGTGAAATGAGGTGTTGAAGATGTAAAGCAAGAAAAAAACAGTGAGGGCTGGGATCTTCTGAGATGCGGACTACACCAGTTAGGGGACACTCTTTCTGAATCCACTCCTTCATGGGCCCCGATTCATATCCATGTGATGGGATGCAACCTGGACTGTGGCACTGCTGTGCCCTCTGTCCTCCCAACTTGGGGTATCACGCTCTCACTGTGATGCTGTGTCAAACCATACAACTCTGACTGGCACTGCAATTAACAGACACCCACAGGCAGGGGCACTCCCAACTGTGTTACATGAATGATCTCCCAGCCACTAATGTACCATCAATACAGAGGCTCCAGTCAATTCTCCCAAGTCTTGCACACCAGAACTGTATGGTCTTGGACTGGTCAGAAATAGTCACAGAAGTTAGAAAATGTATATCATCTGTCTATCCCCAAGAGGGGGCCACTGCAGAATTGTTCTGTCTCCCTTCTAGGAATTTGTCCCAGTCTAGTGTTAAGTATCCTAAGCAATGGGATTCCCATCACCTCCTTTGAAAGCTATTCTACTTTTCATCTCATTACTTTTAATTACCTGATGATAGTATTTGCACTTGCCAGAAATTAAGTCCTTCACCAACAGGGGCAATTCTAAGCTTCCCTGTGAATTTTCTGGTATCATCCAGGTTAACCAGTTGTGCATGCATTGATTGAATCTTATGTTATTGAAACTAAATAGAGAGGAGATGGGAGGACTGAGAGATGATACAAAAGGAAACTAGAGAGGTTAGGAACATGAGTAGGAAATAACCAAATTTAAACTTGGGAAAATATTGTGAAACACACATGCTCAATATGAGGCAGAAAGCAGAGAATGCTGAAAGTGAGAATGGTCAGCACTCTGTGGTGTTGGCAGCCAAGAAAAAAGGCCTCTGTGAGCAACTTTGGGGCATAAGACAATCTCTAACTAATGGCAGTTAGGAAGAAGCTTTCCCTGTGGCCTGGTTATTCCATAGCTGCCTTCTGCAGAATTTTTGGACCTTTCTCTGAAGCAACTGGGACTGTTCACAGACTGGATTTAGATGAACCCTGGTCTGATCTGGAATGACATTTATTGTGTTTCTGTGTTTAAGGGATACTCTATTAGAAACTCAACTTTTTTTATTGGGACATTTCTAAAAGTGTGTGTGTCGCTTTAAAAACACTTCATTAATTATGTTTGCTCTTTGAGCCTAGAATAAGTTCCCTGAAATGGCCTTGTAAAGTTTTTCTGGGTTTGGTTCTAGGACAGTTCTTCAGAATGAATTAAACCTTGAATTACAGGTGAGTGAAGGAAGTCAGACCCATTCATCTTGTTCAAGCAGCTGCTCATGAAGCAAACTGTTTCCCATGCAGTGAAGGAGATCCTCCCAGAAACTGGCTAGGAATCCTTGGCCTGCAGTCTTTAGTTACACTATCTTTTCAAGCATAATTGTTTCTTCTCATACCAGGTGTACTGGAAGAAGCTGAATTCTACAACATCACATCACTAATAAAATTGGTAAAGGACAAAATAAGAGAGAGAGACAGCAAAATCTCACAGGTGAGGCGCTTTCCTAACGCACCTTCCTAATTCTGACATAAGAAGTGAAACTGGTTCTTGTTAATGTCAGTCATTCACACCCCTGCTGATGTTGAGTGGGTGCTTTTTTCACTCACCATTTCCCTAACAAGATTTGGGACTGTGGCTGTCTGCATAGTGGCTTCAGCTCTGCTGACTAAGGCCGTGGCTACACTCGAAACTTCAAAGCGCTGCCGCGGGAGCGCTCTCACAGCAGCGCTTTGAAGTGCGAGTGTGGTCGCGCGCCAGCACCAGGAGAGAGCTCTCCCAGCGCTGCAGGTACTCCACCTCCACGAGGGGATTAGCTTACAGCGCTGGGAGCGCGGCTCCTCCCCCTTCACTTCACACGCTGCGTCCTGGCTCCTCCCCCCTTCCTGCCCTCCCTTCTAAACGCCGCAAGCCAGCTGATTGCTGCGTTCGGAAGGCAGGGGAGGGAGGGGGGATGCGCGCCGAGTCCTCGCTCCTGCCCCCTGCCTGGGGCAATCAGCTGGCTTGCGGCATTTGGGAGGGAGGGGGGAGGAGCGAGGCCTTGGCACAGGCTCTCCCCCTCCCCCCACCTCCTGCCCGGGGCAATCAGCTGGCTTGTGGCATTCAAGGCTTGAGGCAGGGGAGGGAGGGTGAGCCTGCGCGCCGAGTCCTTGCTCCTCCTCCTCCCCCTTCCCTCCTGCCTCCAAAACGCCGCAAGCCAACTGATTGCCGCGGGCAGGAGGCAGGGGGAGGAGGGGGAAGGCGCTGATCCAGGGGGTCTGCCAGCAGATGGGAGGCACTGGGGGGAGGGGGGTGTAGGGAGACTGCCAGCTGTGGAGAAAGCAGACAGCCAAACAACGTAAGAGTGGAGCATAGCACAACTTTAAATGAGTATGTTCCCTAGTTGATCAGCAACGAAACAACATTAAGCAGGGCGACTTTAAGTGAGGAGTTACTGTACTTGTGAGCTGGGCTCTGCCAGGTCCAGCAGCCCCTACTGGCAGCCAACATCTCTGCAGCCCATTTCTTGTGGGAAGGAAATTCTGTACACACAACATTAATTTCTGCAAAATTCTGCATTGCACAGTGGCGCAGTATTCCCCCAGAAGTAGGTACTTTCAAAGGGGTATCGTTCTCTAGGATACCACTGATTTTTGTAGTTTCAGGAGTTTTAGTGCCTGAAATGTTTGTGAAATGTTTCAAGTCTTAATAAGATTATTCTGAAAGGGTAATGAATGGACAAAATCTGAACAAGCAAAAGAAAATGCATCACTTCCAAAAAGTGTTCCTTTATGTACGTTATGTTGGGCCGTGTAACTGGAATGCTATTGGCTGGAGACTCTGGTCTCAGTTAAGAACTGAGAGGAAGAACATTGCAAACGCTTCATTAGATGCCAAAAGTACCAAACCCAGTGACTTAGCTAGAGCCCCCACTGATCCTCTGGTGTTCAGAATGTCTTTGTTGCTTAATATCTTTTTAAAGGAATGAGGAAATCCCAGCAATAGTACGCACTGTTGAATACTCCATGCTGTATTGAGTGTCTGATGTTTCTTCCTTAAGGTGCCAGTCAAACACGTGTACAGGGTGCTGCAGTGTCAGGAGGAGGAGCTCACCCAAATGGTCTCCACCATGTCAGATGGCTGGAAATTTGAACAGGTAACAAGATAAACAGAGGACTTCATTGATTTGTCTTGATATAAACTGCCGAGTCACGTTCATGATGAGAAATTTTAAAGTTTTATGTATTAGAAACTGTTTTCTATATACATGCCTTAAAGAAATTTAATGATTATTGAGGAGTGAATTGCTCAAGAGATTGGGAATGGAATTCATATTGAAATCTGCATGCCAATTTGTAACTGAAAATTAATGTTCTAGTTCTTCAGTCATCTCAATTCAATTCTCGTATATGTAGATGTCTGCATCACACAGCTCTTATGAGTTTATACTAGTGATGAGCATGGTACAAATCTTCTGGTGAAAGGGATTAGATGTTTCTTGTGCCCTACAGATGGCCCTTCCAGAACAGGGCTGAGACACACTTGAGGGAACAATATGGGGGAACCTTTTAATGCAACTGCCTTGGCCGTGTTAACGTCTAAGGATAAAAATGACAGCTTTGGAAACCAGAGCTCTCATATGGCACTTTTCATAAGCATTAAAACAATCTACCTAGTTAATCTGCTAAAAATTATTAGTACTGTACATTGTAGGAACAGTTCTGGACATCAAAATACCAGATAAGGTATGAGTCTGTTCCTTGCTTTGAAATCTGAACTGCTTCTATGTTTGTACTAAGCACACTGTTAGCACCTAATAAATCAAAACAGTGGTGCAAAAGAATGGAGGTGAACTCCATGAATGTTTTCTGTTCTTGTTCTGCTTAGGACAAATAAGCTTAATTTGCACGGCCTACAAATAACTTTCTGTAGTGCACTTTAGAGTCAGTAACACATTTTAAAGGTTGCAGTGTGACCTTTCTCTGAGGAAACACCTCACCCTGCAGGACCATAACTGGTCACTACATCTACCAGTAGTGGAGCAATGTAACTCAACCCCAGAGTGAGATTTGTGTGCTTAAGAAACAGCTTTCTTGGTGACTGGTCTACAGCTCTGGGAATTCACTTCTGGAAGAGATCCAGATGACTACAAATCTTAGTGCCATTTAAGTAAATGTAAAACCTACTTTAACTCAACCTTCCCTCAATAACAGTCATATTTAAAAAACAAAATGAGCCCTAAAAGCAGTAGGAAGATGAGAGGACATTTTGTGTTCACTCTTTTTGCAAGGTGTTCGGATCACCCAGTTTGGTGGCCATGATGAAAAAAATCTAGGTAAACTTGCACAGATGACTTCTCATGATTCAGTTCTCCAGTTCAAGTGATAAGGATCCTCTCTGCAGCCCAGATACTGAAGATATACCTGCTAGATTTCACTTGATCCAAAGTTCCCTGGACATTCTTCTTTGTAGGAAGTTGGTTTCTGGTTTCTTGCAGAAAGAGTCTTTTCTCTTTGAAGGAGAAGAGGATATTACAGCTTCCACTTTACCTCTCCATTCTTTGGGACTAGCATGCTTGAACACTGGTGCATTTTGCAGTTACATTGTCAAAGAATTAATATTTCCTTCTGAATTAGGCATTCTTTGGGAAATGCCATTGGTTTTAAATTCCCTGCTTTTTAATTCATTTTTTCTCTTCTCCACGATGTTTTGGATGTGTGGTTTAAGGTTGATTGACACAACAGGTGTGCAATCTGTCATCCAGTTACCCAAGTTTCCCACCAGCACATAGTTGGCCCTTGGCAGGATTCTCTGTTGATTGCATTGCAGATCTGCTGTTAGCAGAAACCCTCCAGTTGCAGTGTGATTCTAACATTCTCTAGGTCTCCCTTTGAGCTTTTTATCTCCAAGAGGGAATACAGTGGTGATGGTGTGACCTTTTTCTGAGAAATCCCTTTGACCCTTCAGTGCAATCTCTCTCTCCTCTGAGATGGTACCCAGCCCAATATGCAATATGCCCTGTGGTGTACAGTAAGAACCATGCACAGTTATCTACTTCTCCAGGGTCATACTCTTCCTGTGGGTTGGGATCCCATCTAGCTCTGCACCTGATCGATAGTTGATCAATGGGTCAAAGATATTTCCTCTTCACTTAACATGCTTGAAAAGGTATCTTAAAATATCATCCTAATGCTGATAATCAAAGGGGGAGAGAGAATGGTCAGACTTCTGGGCCAGTTACAGGGACTGGTGAATCTAAAGATGCTCAACTACTATTGAGCGAAAGCAGTGCTAGCAAACCACATTTCTACATTAGTTCACATTCCACAAACTACCTCTAGGAATTGTTTTCCAGTAGAGCAAAGTACTTGGAAGTGTCTATTGGTGCATTTCTTTGTGACCTGTCTTTTGATGGAGATTCATTCTCCATGCTGAAACTTTTATCCATTAGGCGAGATGTGAATTTGTCCCAGTCTGTTGGGTTTTAAAAGATCTCTCTGAATGTTGAGTTTTTCTTGTGACTTGTACTACTGAAGGATCAGTAGTACACATATTAACTTCCAACCCTTTCCCTAGCACAGAAGTAATGTGGTTTTGTACTGCTGAATTACCTTCCTGTTTCTTTAAACATACAAGTGGAGAGAATGATTTAGCAAGAATGACTTAATTTCCACCTCTGGAAGAACACAGAAACCAAATATTTATCATCCAATGCAAAATGAGAAACTTTATAAATAATTTTGCATTGTCCATACTCTTTCTGTTTAAGCTGTGTCCATCATACAAATTAGCAATAAATACAGTCTGAAATCTGGTCCAATAGTGCCTTCTTAAGTAGATTGACTATACAAAGTCAGTATTTAACTGTTTCCCTCAAAATTATTCACATAATATAAACTGTAAAGTAAATTACATCCTCTATCAGAGCTTTGGACCAGCACCTCTCATTGGTATTATCTTAAATGAGTATGTAATTTGAATAGTCACCTGCTTATCCCACAGTAGCTTGTATCTAGCTCTTCAAATTTAATCTAAAGCCATAATCCAGGGGTTCTCAAACTGGGGGTTGGAACCCCTCAGGGGATTGTGAGGTTATTACATGGGGAGGTCGCGAGCTGTGAGGCTCCACCCCAAACCCCGCTTTGTATCCAGCATTTATAATGGTGTTAAATATATAAAAAAGTGTTATTAATTTATAAGGGAGGTCGCACTCAGAGGCTTGCTGTGTGAAAGGGGTCACCAGTACAAAAAGTTTGAAAACCACTGCCATAATCCTTGTCAAGTGCACTGGCATGCATATGCTTTCACATGGATTGAGTGTTGCAGAACATTATGAAGACAATTCATCCAACGAGAAACTACAAAATTTAACTGAAAACATCCTGAACTTCAGCATTTTTAAATTCTTGCTATTTATGGGCCTAGTATTTTTGAGTATTTTTGAGTGACTTCATGGAAGCAAGCTTGGCCCCACTGTGTAAGAGAGTTCCTTCTTGGTGCTTTGTAAAATTAACCTTTTTAAAATTGACTCATATCCTTATAAGTAAAAGGAAAAAGAGTATAAATATTTTATATATTTCCTCGGGAACATATATTGGATTACCAATGCTGTTCCCTTGTAATAAGAAGAATTTCTCCCATAACTTTTCTATCCCTACATCCAGTAAGTGTTTACTGACTTATTGCATTCAGACTTTTTGATAAGAAATTGGCATTTCCCTTCAAATCATAACTGGCTTTGTAACCACCTGCAAGAATTTTAAATATATTACATAGGATTCTATTCTGGGGACTAAAAAAACTGTTGCTTTCATATCTGCACAATACAAATAATTACACTGTGTTTGAGTAGCAAGTGAATACACAGGAGCCTCTCTGTTGTTTGTACAGTTCAGATGATAGTGTTATACTCCAGCATTACAAAGGTGTGTGTTTTTTTTTTTTTTTTGTTTTTTTGTTTTTGGTTTTTTTTTTTTGCTGATTGATTGTTGCAGCTTGTCAGTATAGGTTCCCCGTATGGCTGTGGCCGGGCCCAGCAGTCAGAGTTTCTGCTGATAGTGTCACGGGAAGTGAAAGGGGAGGAGAGACACTTCCAGAAATGCTGCAGTGAGGTGTGTCATACCATTCCTTTCACCCTCACACCAATATGCATGGCCACCTTGCGTTTCTGCTGCTTTCAGATCATTCTGCTTTCTTCCTGGGTGTGCAGCACTTGGTAGTTCTGTGTGTAGTTGTCGTGACTAGCTTTTATTCTATACTCATGACACTTCATTACACATTATAAATGTTCATCTTGTAAAAAGCTGTAAACACTAGTTAACTGTCCAGACTTTTGATTCAGGGAATTTTCTTAGCAAACATTTTAGGAACAGATATCACTTTTATTTTTTTCTCTTCCTCCAAGTTAACAGCCCCTCTCCTGGTAATTGCAAATAAATATATTAGGTCAAATAATCATGTAAATTTTGAACACCATGAACTCTAGCAGAACACAGTTTCATTAAAGTGTTCTCAGGGACGCTTTTATACTGTTGATTTGTTCTTAGTCTTCCAACTTGAATTTATCATCCATGAAATAACCAGCTGAGTTTTGACTCCAGAACCTCATATTGGAGGTTGATGTACAAACCAGAAAAAATATTGCTTATTTTTCAAGTGAGTGGATAAGCATTCAGTGCCAGGAGCTGGAAACATCTTGTTTTTATGTTGATGATTAAATATACAATGTGTGTGTGTGTGTGTGTGTGTGTATATATTCTAGATGGAGATAATACAGAATAATAATCAATAATTTCACTCTTCTAAATTCTCTCTGCTTTCCTCTATGCAAAACACATCTTCCAGAACGTAGCTTCATTTTACAATATTTCCTCACAAGCAAGCAGTTAAGAAGGATTTGGTTCTTTACCCTAGTACACAACCATTCATTGCTAATTATGCTACATTGTAACTCATTTTTACCTAAAAATGACAAACTGCTTCATTTGCTATGACCAGAACCCTGTATATCAGATTACATGGCTGCATAAATTGCCACACAATTTCAGGTTATTTTTAAATTTTTTATTCTTCTTAAAAAAAAAAAAAAAGCTATCTAGGCCTTAGGTTTGCAAAGATAACCCTCAGAATTTGAAATGAATGTAAACTAATGCGTTGTGTCTGCCTGAGTCTGCAGACTATCTGAAACAACTCTGAGAGGATCCATGATTTATTATTTGTAATGAAGGCCAAAGGTATGCTAGATGGCTCCAAAAAACTTACAAATCAGTATTTAACATGATATAATAATGAAGTAACAAGATAGTAAGAGAACAAGGGAAGGGGTAACATCCATAATCTTATGGAGAGGGGTGAACTTCCTGTTCATCTTTACATTGACTTCTGACAGTTTAAATGTTATCATCATCAGAAACCTCAAACTAATGTGCTTACTATCCCACTGTTAATCAGAGGTCAAGATCCTAATCAGTTTGGTTCTTTTACTTTCCTAAGGGCTTGTCTGGACATGGTTTTTGTACACTACAACAATAGCTGTGTAGAAACCAATATAATTAAAGCAATACAACCCCCTAATGTGGACAGACCTAGTTATACCAGTGTAAAGGTACATCTATCAATACAGTTATAGCTGTAAATTTACTATGTCAGTTTCTAAAATTATGTAGCAGTACAAAAACTGTGTAGACTAGCTCTTAAAATCCATTTGGACTTCTGAATTAGGCATTCAGATGGGAAGGGCATTTGTTTATCTTGAAAATAATATGGCTCATGAAAGTGAAGAACTGATAACGCTGTCTAGGGGTATCCCATTACACAATTTCATACATTCATATTCATAGATTTTAAGGCCAGAGAAGCGCAATATAATCATCTAGTCTGACCTCCTAATAATACAGACCATAAAATTTCCCCCACTGATGAGGATTCCTGCATCAAGTCTAACAACTTGCTGTTGAGCTACAGCTTATCTTTGAGGCACATCCAACCTTGATTTAAAGGCACAGTGATGAGAAATTTCCCACATCCCGACCAGTGGTTAATCAAAAACAAACTATTCATCTTTGCTTTTATGTATTATTGGACATCTATCTCCACCTTTCCTCCGTCAACAGTACTGGTCTTCATCAGACATTTGTTAAAATTTTCAGACAAGCACCTTTGTACTTTTTCCCTGTCTCCTTCAGGAATGGGAAAAGCTCCCCATATATTTGAGAGTATTTATCTCATTGTTATCCTTAAATTCTCCTTTTAACTCCTCTACAGTGATGCCTACAAGAAAATTGACAATGATTAAGCATCTGGTATGCTATGACTACTGCTTTCCATGATGAACAGTTTTGTTGCATTTAGCTTGTTCTCCCCCTATCTGTTTGTTTGTTGGCCTTTGTTGTATACTTCAGTGTTAAGCTCCTTGAGGCAGGATGTCTGTGATTTGTTTGTACAGTGCCCAGGCCACTGAAGCCCTGCTCTGTGACTGAACATAAGAACGGCCGTACTGGGTCAGACCAAAAGACCATCTAGTCTAGTATCTTGTCTGCCGACAGTGGCCAATGCCAGGTGCCCCAGAGGGAGTGAACCTAACAGGCAATGATCAAGTGATCTCTCTCCTGCCATCCATCTCCATCCTCTGACAAACAGAGGCTAGGGACACCATTCCTTACCCATCCTGGCTAATAGCCATTAATGGACTTAACGGCCATGAATTTATCCAGTTCTCTTTTAAACGCTGTTATAGTCCTAGCCTTCACAACCTCCTCAGGCAAGGAGTTCCACAAGTTGACTGTGCGCTGCGTGAAGAAGAACTTCCTTGTATTTGTTTTAAACCTGCTGCCCATTAATTTCATTTGGTGGCCCCTAGTCTTGGATTATGGGAGTAAGTAAATAACTTTTCCTTATCTACTTTCTCCACATCACTCATGATTTTATATACCTCTATCGTATCCCCCCTTAGTCTCCTCTTTTCCAAGCTGAAGAGTCCTAGCCTCTTTAATCTCTCCTCATATGGGACCCGTTCCAAACCCCTAATCATTTTAGTTGCCCTTTTCTGAACCTTTTCTAGTGCCAGTATATCTTTTTTGAGATGAGGAGACCACATCTGTACGCAGTATTCGAGATGTGGGCGTACCATCGATTTATATAAGGGCAATAATATATTCTCCGTCTTATTCTCTATCCCCCTTTTAATGATTCCTGGGGTTCCCACACACTACTGCAATGTAAATAATAATCATCTCTGTTTAAACATTTGCGAATTATTTCCATTTTGACCTTAGCTAACTTCAGCTTCTAGCCATTGCGGATCTTGTGTTTGTCGTCTTCTATTAGATCTATTCTCTCCAAGCAGGTGCTTAATGAAGCCTGATCAAGTCATCTCTGTTTAAAAGCTAAATAGATTGAACTCCTTTGTCATTGGAACAAATTTTTTCCAGACTTTAAATCGTTCTTATAGCTTTTTTCTGAACTCCTCCAATTTTTCAACATCCTTTTTAAGTGTAGATACCAGAACTGGGCACAGCATTCTAGTAGTGGTTTTAGCAGTGCTGTAATATTACTTTTCTGCTCCGGCTTGATATGTTCTGCCATCACATCTCAATTCTGACCTTGTACCTGGTTCCCACTGTTACTGTTTTGGGCTCTCCACATATTACTGCTGATGCACCTCAATCTTGACCTGTACTTTTCCACTCCAGGATCTCTCTTAAGCAAACACTCCAAATTGTGCAGTGCTTTGTGATCTGCACAAGTGCATCTTATCGGTGCTGGAAAACATAGCTGCACTGGTTCAGTGTAGTGCTAATGTAGCCCAGTATCGGGGGCACTCCAGCAATTATTATATTAGTGTAGAAAGTGCACTGTAGAGCTAGGTGGAAAATGCTATGTATTTTCAGTGAAATTTTTTGAATTAATAAAAATTGTTAATGTTTTTCCTGGAATTTTTGGGGGGTTGTTTTTCATTCCTATGCCACTTTTCTGTCCCTTATATTTCCAGAGGGGAGAAATGCAGAAAGGCAGGGATTAGGAGGAGAGATCGAAAACTGGGAAAGCCATTTCTCATTAGTGAACCAGGTGGAGGGCATAGATATTTGACTGTTTTGTCTATGCCGCAGTTTCCTACCTGCTCTATACTGATGCTTTCACTGTTCTTGCGATTGCTGCAGCTCCTCTGGTGCTTGAACAATGAAGGGAGATACGTTGAGAATTCTCAGTGGATGCACGCGAGGTGGGAAGGGGCCTTCTAATGTACCTTTGGAGAGGCTGTAAAATAAAAAACTCAATAATAATGGGGAATTTCAACTATTCCCATATTGACTGGGTACGTGTTACCTCAGGACGGGATGCAGAGATAAAGTTTCTTGACGCCTTAAATGACTACTTCTTAGAACAGCTAGCCCTGGAACCCACAAGAGGAAAGGCAATTCTTCATTTAGTCCTAAGTGGCACACAGGATCTGGTCCAAGAAGTGAATATAGCTGAATCGCTTCGTAATAGTAACCATAATGTAATAAAATTTAACATCCCTGTGAAGGAAAAAACACCAAAGCAGCCCTCCATGGTAACATTTAATTTCATAAAGGGAATCTACACAAAAATGAGGGCATTAGTTAAACAGAAATTAAAAGGTACCGTGTCAAAAGTGAAATCTCTGCAAGCTGCATGGAAAATTTTTAAAGACACTATAATTGAGGCTCAATTTAAATGTATACCCCAAATAAAAAACATAGTAATAGGACCAAAAAAGCGCCACCATGGCTGAACAGCAAAGTAAGAAGCAGATAGAGGCAAAAAGGTATCCTTACAAAGTGGAAGCTAAATCCTATTGAGGAAAACAGAAAGAAGCATAAACTCTGGCCAGTGAAGTGTAAAAATATAATTAGAAAGGCCAAAAAAGCATTTGAAGAACAGTTAGCCAAAGACTCAAAAAGTAACAGCAAAAAAATTAAGCACATCAGAAGCAGGAAGCCTGCTAAGCAACCAGTGGGGCCACTAGACGATCAAGATGCTAAAGGAGCATTCAAGGACGATAAGGCCATTGTGGAGAAACTAAATTAATTCTTTGCATTGGTCTTCACGGCTAAGGATGTGAAGGAGATTCCCAAACCTAAGCCACTCTTTTTAGGTGACAAATCTGAGGAATTGTCCCAGATTGAGGTGGTGTTAGAGGAGGTTTTGGAATAAATTGATAAATTAAACACTGTGGATAGGATGGTATTCACCCAAGAGTTCTGAAGGAACTCAAATGTGAAATTTGCAGAACTATTAACTGTGGTATGTAAGCTATTATTTAAATCAACTTCTGTACCAGATGACTGGAGGATAGCTAATGTGACACCAATTTTTAAAAAAGACTCTAGAGGCGATCCCGTCAATTACAGGCCAGTAAGCCTAACTTCAGTACCGGCAAATTGGTTGAAACTATAGTAAAGAACAGAATTATCAGACACACAGATGAACATGCTTTGTTGTGGAAGCATCAACATGGTTTTCATAAAGGGAAATCGTGCCTCACCAATCTACTAGAATTCATACTTAGATTTTCAGAAAGTCTTTGACAAGGTCCCTCACCAAAGGCTCTTAAGCAAAGTAAGCTGTCATGGGATAAGAGGGAAGGTCCTCTCATGAATCAGTAGCTGGTTAAAAGATAGGAAACAAAAGGTAGGAATAAATGGTCAGTTTTCAGAATGGAGAGAGGTAAATAGTAGTCTCTCCCAGGGGTCTGTATGGGGACCAGTGCTGTTCAACATATTCATAAATTATCTGGAAAAAGGTGTAAACAATGAGGAGGCAAAATTTTGAAGTCATTGTGGACAGGTCTCTGAAAACATCCACTCAATGTGCAGCGACAGTCAAAAAACCTAACTGAATGTTGGGATTCATTAGGAAAGGGATAGATAATAAGACAGAAAATATCATATTGCCTCTATATAAATCCATGGTACGTCCACATCTTGAATACTGTGTTGCCCCATCTCAAAGTTGTATTGGAATTGGAAAAGGTACAGAAAAGGGCAACAAATTATTAGCGGTATGGAACAGTTTCCATATGAAAATTAGTAAAACTTGGACTTTTCAGATTAGAAAAAAGACAGTGAATGGGGTGATATGATACTGTAGAGGTCAATGAAATCATGTCTGGTGTGGAGAAAGTAAAGAAGTGTTATTTACTCCTTCTCATAACACAAGAACTAGGGGTCACCAAATGAAATTAATAGCAGGTTTAAAACAAACAAAAGGAAGTAGTTCTTCACACAAACACAATCAACCTGTGGAACTCTTTTTCCAGAGGATGTTGTGAAGGCCAAGACCATGACGGTTCAAAAAAGAATTAGATAAATTCATGGAGGATAGGTCCATCAGTGACTGTTAGCCAGGATGGGCAGGGATGCAAAACCATGCTCTGAATTGTCCCTAGCCTCTGTTTGACAGAAGGTGGAAATGGGTGCCAGGATGATCTCTTGATTACCTGTTCTGTTCATTCCCTCTGAAGCACCTGGCATTGACCATTGTCAGAAGACAGGATACTGAGCTAGATGGACCATTCCTCTAACCCAGTATATCCATTTTTATGTTGTTGTTTTTTTTAAATAGTCCCAATACAAACACTTGTGAGATAGCAACAGCTATGAGTTTTCAGTTTTCATGCTTCTTTCTGTAAAAGATTTTAGTGTCAAAGTGTTGTCTTGCACTGCCAGAAATCCATTTTTGTTAATCCCAAATGTTGTCATGTTAACAATTGTCATTGAACAACTTGCCAAGGGATGCTGGGGATTCTCCATCACTTGAAGTCTTTAAATCAAGATTGGATGTCTTTCTAAAGGATATTCTGTAGCTCAGACAAAAAATTATGGGCTTAATGCAGGAACCATTTGGTAAATATTATACGTCCTGTGTAATGCAGGTGTCAGACTAGATGATCATTTTAGTCTTTTCTGCCCTTAAAATCCATTAATCAGTCTCTCCCCTTAACTGATTTCCCAGAATCACAATTGTGCCACAGTGCATGGGCATATTGAATCTGCCTTAACTTTTACTGTTTAAATGTTGATAGTTTTTCAAGGTTTTGTCTTTCTCCTGTAAATTAATCTTGGTGTATACAACAATTCATGAGCTACCTTGACAGTTTGGGGAGCAACCTATGGTTAAAGCAGGGGTGGACAAACTACAGGCCGCGTGTGGCCCATCAGACGTTTTAATCCAGCCCTCGAGCTCCCGCCAGGGAGTGGGGTCTGGGGCTTGCCCTGCTCTGGCCCTCCAGCCGGGGAGCAGGGTCAGGGGCTTGCCCTGCTCTGTGCAGCTCCCAGAAGCAGCAGCATGTCCCCCTTCTGTCTCCTGTGTGTAGGGACAGCCAGGGGGCTCCACACACTGCCCCCTCTCCAAGCGCTGCCCCTGCAGCTCCCATTGGCTGGGATCCATGGCCAATGGGAGCTGCCTGGCCATGCCTCCACGTAGGAGCCGGAGTGGGGGGACATACCTCTGCTTTCGGGAGCTGCTTGAGGTAAGCGCCGCCCAAAACCAGCATCCCTGACCACCTCTTGTGCGCCAACCCCCTGCCCTGATCCCCCTCCGAACCCCTCAGTCCAAGCCCAGAGCCCCCTCCTGCACCGCAAACCCCTCATCCCCGTCCACACCCCCAGTCAGAGCCCTCACCCCAACCCCAATTTCTTGAGCATTTGTGGCCTGCCATACAATTTCCATACACAGATGTGGCCCTCGGGCCAAAAAGTTTGCCCACCCCGGGTTAAAGATTGTATATATGGGCAGTGAATGCAGCTATTCCACGCAATAAAAGAGTATGACTTTAAAATGGTAAGTACTGACAGAGATTAAAGGGTTGGTGGGGGGAAGCATCTTTCCCTACTGCATGCATGCACATATACAATCTGAGTCCTGCTTTGAAACTTTAAATAGGAGTCAGAGGTTCTTGCTCTCAGTTGAGGATGCTTGTGTACCTATCTAGTATCTAATCAAAAGGTCTCTTGTGAGGGCAGTGGTTTAGGAGTGAGCTATTCTAACAATGGATGGAAACCTCTCATTAACACAAGTTCATGTCCATAAGCAGCACAGTGCATAAATCTACACCAGAAAAGGCACAAGCAGAAGTGAAATTCCTTTTGAGAAGGACAGGGCTTTAAAATCAATGAGTTCCCAAGACCAAACAACTCCTTGTGGTAAACACTCTGGAGTTAAGCTTTTAGCACACTCTTGGTGCTATACAAATAATACATTCTCAGCAGCATACATATGCACAGTTTTGCTTGTATAAGCACTTTACAAGGGTGTAACACAGGCCAGCTTCAAAGAATCCATGTTTAATAAACATTACAAACAGCATGTACCTTGAGGCTCTATAAATATACAAACTAATCAGTAATATGATGATTAGCCCATCCAGACTTACCACAACCAACAAAATAAAAACTACTATCCTGCTGGTTAATATCCCCCTGACCAACCATCAGCACACCTTCTCACTAAAAGCATGCCCAGAAGGTCAGCAAATTTGGGCTGTTTCAAAGCATGAGGGGAAGCAAAACTGAGTTAAAAGCCCTTCTAGAGAGTTCTGTCACCAGATCCATTCTGTATTAAACCAGGGGGCCTGGTTGAGGCACTTCTGATAACTGGCACGTCTATTTTCAGAGAATACATTTATTTTTGCTGACCCTCAGTGAGCAATGAGGTATTTCTCACTTTACAGGCAGAATAGTTGCTGCAGTTGTAAACCTAGTTGATCTGACATCTGGCCCTTCACACTCCCCAGAATAAGAAGTCATTTTGCAAGAAGACAATTGGCTGTCTATAGGACTTTATTTTTTAAATCCTTTGGGAAGTTGGGATATCTCTAATCTTGTTTTAACGTGTATCAAGCCACTTAATGCTTTTGTGCTTTCAAAGTAAAGTTGTTTAAGTTAATTTAAAATAAAGGGTTTTTTAAATATTCTTTCTGGTTTGAGAAACTGGTTATTCTATGTGTGTTGTACAGTAATCATTTTGCATCAGTTTAACTGTTCTTATTGCTCAGTTTTGAGGTTTGGGCCAAAAACTTGCTTTACATTCCAAAGATTTGTGCAGTGTCTTCTTTTGACTAGAAACAGAGTTAACTGGTCACTAATGTGTATGGAATTCTTTCTTTCTTCTTAATGTTCAATTGTCTTGCGAGTGGGCTGTGTAATTTCATCTCTTAATCTTGGCAGCCTCTTTCCAAGGCAGGGTACGGCAGACTTTTTTAGTTCATTCTATATGGCTGAAAAATCAAGGTGCCTTATGTTTTACTGTGCGATTCCCTGTCAGTCACTTAGACATTCTTGATATAAGTAGCAGAGTATTCATTGGGGAAAGCTGGTATGCCTGGACATGTTGAGATAAATAACACCATTAAATTCTCCAGGAATGTTTAAATTACTTGTTTTCTGTAACTTCATTAGAAATACTTTGGTGGAAAAGATATCACCTTATTTTTAGCAGATTTAATTTTATTCATGCTCTGGTCTACTGGATATTCTCTGACTACATATGCATAGTTGAGATGTATAAAAGCACCAGGAGCATGTGGTGGCGGGATGGTTACTGACAAGCACTTCTGGCAAGTGACAGTTATAAAAGGTTTCAGAGTGGCAGCCGTTTTAGTCTGTATCTGCAAAAAGAACAGGAGTACTTGTGGCACCTTAGAGACTAACAAATTTATTTGAGCATAAGCTTTTGTGGGCTACAGCCCACTTCTTTGGATGCATAGAATGGAACATATATTGAGGAGATATATATACACATACAGAGAGCATGAAGAGGTGGAGTTGTCTTACCAACTCTGAGAGGCCAATTAAGTAAGAGAAAAAACAAGTTTTTTCTCTTACTTAATTGGCCTCTTAGAGGTGCCACAAGTACTCCTGTTCATTTTAGTTATAAAGGGGTTAATTTTGAGGCAGTGGTGAATCTCATATCCTGTATCTTTGCTGTTTAAATGTAGTTGACCTTTTGAAACAGTGTCCCAGGTAAAAGATTTTGCAAGCCCTGGTTATGTTTGTCTGTCTAGGTACTTACACAGCCCCTTTACTATAGTATCCTAGCTCCTGGATATTTCTGTTCTGCCACTCCACATGGGTACAAGGAAGCTTTGTTTTTTACCATTAATACTGTGTTGGGGCCGCTTTCAGCTCAGTTATCTCCTCCCTCTGCCTGTATGGGTAAACAGCCTAATTCCTGATGCCCTGACCATGTTCTAGCCCAAGATTCCATTGTTACGTATCTCAAACTGGGTGCAGGAGCATCCATCAGGTCCTTTAATATCTCTGTGGCTCCCCTGAGCTAATGGAAATAAACTGTTTGTTTTTAGAACAATAATTTTTTTGGCTGTTTCAAATGATGCTGCTCTGAACAGCAGGAAAACTGAACCTTTGCTCCTGGACATATACCAGGCACTTTAATAATTAAATGGACATTAATCAATGGTACTTTATAGCTAAATTTGGCATATTGGGATTGAAAATAGAGATACTGCAAACTGGGGACAGAAGGCTGTTAGTACATGTCTGTGGCAGTTTGGCTGATGGATTTGGTGAAATTTATGACTGCATAGGGTGGATCTAGAGCAGGGATGGGCAAACTACGTTCCGGGAGCCACATCCGACCTTTCAGAGATTTTAATCTGGCCCTCAAGCTCCTGACAGGGAGCAGGGTCCGGGGCTTGCCCTGCTCTGGTGCTCCAGCTGGGGAGCGGTGTCGGGGGTTTGCCCCGCTCCACACGTGCCGTGGCTCCGCATGGCTCCCGGAAGCAGCAGCATGTTCCCCCCTCTGACTCCTATGCATAGGGGCAGCCAGGGGGCTTTGCACACTGCCCCCGCCCCAAGTGCGGCCCCCACAGCTCCCATTGGCTGGGGACTGCGGCCAATGGGAGCTGCAGGGGCGGCACCTGTGGATGGGGCAGTGCGCAGAGCCGCCTGGCCATGCCTCCACGTAGGAGCTGGAGGGGGGACATGCCGTTGTTTTTGGGAGCTGCTTGAGGTGAGCGCTGCCCAAAGCCTGCATCCCTGACCCCCTCACCTGCCCCAACCCCTTGCCCCAGACTTGATCCCCCCTCCTGCCCTCCAAACCCCTTGGTCCCAGCCTGGAACACCCTCCTCCACCCTTATCCCCAGCCCCACCCCAGAGCCCGCATGCCCAGCCAGAGCCCGCACCCCTGCCCCAGCCCGGAGTCCCCTCCCACACCCTGAACTCCTCATTTCTGGCCCCACCCCAGAGCCCACACCTCCAGCTGGAGCCCTCATCCCCTCCCACACTCTAACCCCCAATTTCATGAGTATTCGTGGCCTGCCATACAATTTCCATACCCAGATGTGGCCCTCGGGCCAAAAAGTTTGCCCACCCTGATATAGAGGGTCTGTGCACCAGACAGTTTTGCTGGTCTTATTTTTGTCAGCTGTAGCTGCATAACAGTACCACACGTGTCATTTTATCTGTAATTTAGAAATGTACTTTGCAAAAAAAATTCCTGCATCTGGTTTGATTCAGCAGCTGGTTAAGGCTTGCTGAGTAAATCCTTTGACCTTAGATATTTTCTTCTGCACTATGCAACTATCACCATCAGAGCAGACTGCACTTTGAGATAAATTGTCCTTGTTCAGTTTTAAGGCTTCTAGCAGTTTATAAATAAGCAACATTTCATTTCAAGCATATAACTTTCACTTGTAATGCTACCTTAACCAACTTCCCTGTAACAATACATTTGAATTTTGAAAGTTGGTCCTTGAGTCCCACCATTCTGTTTGTCTTGTTTTTTCAGTCAAATGCTAACTTTTGCCTCCTGCTCTAAATATCTCTGTAAATTCCGAATAGAAGCATAGGGTCATTCTGTGAGTAAAATAGCAGGTCTCTCTTCAGGGCAGAGTGCTCTCTGCATGCAGTTCCTTGCTTGTCTAAACCCCACCCGCACTATCACGCCACACACAGATTTTTTTTTTTTAAATAACTTTCGGAGGAAAGGGGGGAGTGTTCAGGTGTCTGAAATGCAATGGGAGCAGGCGGCTTCTCCCCATTGATTGCCCCGTAAGATTTTGCCTAAGCACTCAGGGTACTATTAGCAATACCACCCTTACACTAGTAGACTCATAGACCTTTAAATGGAACAGCTACATTAACCCTGACATCAGAAGTTGGCATCTGTTTGCATTAATGTGGGAGCTCATGCTCAAAATACAGCCAACACCTTATGGAGTGTTAAAGCCAAAGTTGAGGAAACTGATAGCAATTGTTTTGTGCAGAAATACCCCTAAGCCTTTCTCTCCTCTTTCAGTTGGTCAGTATTGGTTCTTCCTATAACTATGGAAATGAAGATCAGGCTGAATTTCTGTGTGTTGTCTCGAAGGAGCTGCATAATACCCCCTACGGCACAACCAGCGAGCCCAGTGAAAAAGCAAAGGTAAGATGCTGGGCATGGGAGGGAGGAAATGAAAGATGTCAGTCAAAGCAATTAGACTCAGCTATTATTCAAAAGAAGGTTGAGCATAGTGTGTAATCTGCTTGCCATCTCTCCTTAGGGTCGGTAATGGTTCCCTTTTCATTGTGCATGAGAATATAAACTGTACCAGTTAAAGTAACTCTAATTGTCAGTATGACTCTCACACATTACAAAACAAGAACTTTAAATGTGCTACTTAGTATTCTCCATGACTCCCATGCTCTTATCTGACTTCTTAGTGAGTGCCTCCTTTTGAGAATATGCATATTTGGGTTATCAGACAGTAGATAGACTTTGATTCTGCCACCAGTACAGATGATGGATGTTTTCTGTGCTTATCTGAGTCAGGATACAGAAGTTTTGCAACCAGGAATGTGAATATGACATATTCTGTCTGAAAAGTATTGTCATATGCAATAAGCTATAAAAGTCTTCCCATTAGATGAAGTCCCTTACTTGTAATGTGTTGTGCTAGCTTGCAGCTTTCAGGGTTCCATGAGACCTTGCTTGTGTGATCTGTTGACTTTCAGGGAAAATAACTATGGAAGACAGTGTGTGACATGACTGACTCATAGTTGGCCCTGACCAAATGGAAAATGAATTGCACTGTTCCTCCCCTCAATGTGCACTGTACATTTTACAACATGGTTGATGGGGAGATGGAAACACTAATAATTGGTTAGTAGTAAAACTAGTCATCTTTATACAAAAAAGTTTGCCACTCATTTCTGATTTTTATTGGTTTAAATTGAAAACAGCCAAAGTAAAACTTAGCACAACTTTTCAAGAGTCAGCTTTAAAAAATAAACACTGAAAAAAGCCCCCTAAGACTGATCTGGAACTTCCAATGGCAGATGTATCCTGCTCACATTGTTTATTGTAAACTACTGTGTGCTTCTGGTTACTACTGCTTTTCATGCTGTCCACAGCTCATTTCTTGGTTGGGCACAGCAGCAGTTTGGAAAGCAGCATTTTTGTGTGTGGATACCCACAGTGGGTATGTAAGGTACAAGTAATGAGACTTATTTCATAAAGCTTTTGAGTATTTTAAAACTTTTTTTGTTTCATTGCTAGTGAAATGGCTAATTTCTGCTGAAATGTATTTTATCGTAATTCAGATAAACTTATTTTAAACCCTATAAGAAGTTAATATTGCCAAAAATAAAAAGTGAACATGTAAAACTGTAAAATCCTACATATGGATCACTCCCTGAACCCATGTGTAAGCCCACTGACCTCATGCTGCCTGAAAGAAACGGAAAAGCTGATAAGTTATATGTCGGTGTGGTATTTAAGCAACAAGTGTGTGGTATTTTAAGCAATGTGTGTGAGTATTTTAATTGCATCCTTATCCCTCACTGTTCATCATTTGCTTGTTGTCTTAGTTTGTAAGCTCTTCAAGGCTGGGATATGTGCACCACCAAGATAAAAATAATAAAGCAAAAACTGGAATTACTGACCATAATGCATATCTTTACAAGGGACTTCAGTGACTCTTCTGCAACAACATGCTTCAGAAGGACCCAGAGTTTGACTGGATGCTAGGCTAATAGAAAATGTGTAGAATACCAAACCAAACAGTGTTGGGGTCTAAAGAGGAGAGACTAGTCCAGAACAAGTACAGTGCAGCTCTTGGCCATTCAGACATTTAAGAGATGCCAGCATTTATACTCTCTGCAGTGAAATTCACAGGCTTGGTAGAGGACCTCTGAAGAGCGCTGCTGTGTCTCAAATGCTCATCCAGAATCTTGATGCACAGAAGGGAGTCGTGTACTCGAAAGAATGAGCACAGTGGGAAATAGCATGAGATTAGAACAGTAAGAGTTAGTTAAAAACCAAGAGTAAGCATAGTCCTGTTGCTTGGCTGAAAATACACAGTTGGAAGCTCTCTCTCTGATACCAAATAAAGTCATTTTGAAAGGAAAGTGAGTGAAAAAAATCCCCAGAAATTAGCAGACTTTTGTTCCACTATGCATTGGCCAGTGGGGGTTTGGGATGGGAGAGTTGTCTTTACCAGACTTGGGCTAACATCAAAATGCAGGAAGAAGTTTGGAGAAATAATTTATTGGAATCATAACTACATAAACTTGCCTGTTGGTGCAATTGTTGGACAGGGTGTTCTAAATTAAAGGGCATGTCAGGGAACAGGATGTGAGTAGTGGGGTAGGGACTGTGGACAGGTGCAAGAGGGGAGCTTTTTGAAGTTTCCTTTTAATATTCGTACTGTTAACAGAGTATTTGGGGGTGGGAGGGTTGTGGGGTTTTTGTTCTGTTTTTTTAAATCCCATTTGGGTTGGAAGGTACTAGAATGTTGAGTCAGAACTGTTTCTTGGGGTCTGTCCTCTTGACAGATGGATTTTTCAAGCCAGTTTAACCTCAAATTCATAATCTGCTAAACTGTGTCTGATTTAACCTTCAACAACTTGTTATTCCATTGAAACGATAATGAAGGTCACCCAGAATTACATATTGACAAATGTTTAGGTGGCTCTGATCGATGCTGCTGTGAAGGGGAAAGCACAAGAACCCTTGTGTCATGACATCTAAAAAAACCTATCAGTACAGATATGAAAGGGCCATTGTATTTAATTCTGCATTACCCACCAGATTACCAGAATCTTTATTAATAGTGGTGGGTTTACAAACCAAAAAAAACCATGTTGGGAGCAGCCCCAGCTGATCTGGCTCTTCCAGTTTTTCTTTCTTTTTCTGGTGTTTTTTTAATCTGGTATTCTCTTCACGGAGGACACAATTTGCCTAAATAAGATAGAACAAGAAACAATAGCAACTAAAACTTGAAAGTAGTTTTTCCAAAGGTACTAAAAGCTTCCCCAGTGACAGGTATTCTACATTATTGACTTTCTCCAAAAGTGACATGCTAGTAATACTGAGCAATACACTGGTGAACTTCAAGCAATGGCAGTGAAGTCTGGTAAGTGAAGATTTTGCTGCCATGTGAATTACAGCTGTAAAATAACTTAAAATGTGCTCCTCTATGAGATAGCATTACACAGTGATAAGTATATACACTGACTCTTGAATCTTACACTACGAGATATTTCCCATTAAGAGAACTTAGCATGTACCCTTCTTTTTAATTATTTCCTACTTTGGAAGAAACAACTCTGAGCATTCTGAAAGGCCATCTGTTTTCAGAACACCCCTCAAATGCAACTAACCTCTCACCCTTGTGTTTGCAAAGTCCATACAGGAACCCTCCCAAAATAAGCCCTACACTGAATGTACATAACCCAGGACTTGGACTACATCCTGGGGAATTAGTAAGGAAAATAGCCTTACCGTAGTCAGGCTTCCAAGGACTGTGAGCATGAGTGTTATGTAAAGTATTTAGATTCCTTTCTGAACAGTTGATTCATTTTTTGCCATTTCGCTGCTGATTTGGATTTCTGTTCAAGCTCATTTTCATTCTGGCTTCTGCAGATTCTAATTGTAGTTTACTAAACTCTTCAACTTCTGTTTTAAGTAAAACTTAAAATGGGCCAAGTTCAGTAGAACAATAACAGTCACAACCTGAAGAAGAGCTCTGTGTAAACTCGAAAGCTTGTCTCTCTCACCAACAGAAGTAGGTCCATTAAAGATATTACTTCACCCATCTTGTCTCTCCAGTATCCTGGGATGAACATAGCTATATCACCACTGCATAGGCACAACCTAAACAGTATATCTACCAGCTTGCCCAAAAGTTGGATCTCTTGTGGGGTTTGAGGAAGCAATGCCACTCAGCCATTGCCTTTCTCTGAGTCTTATTATTGATAGCTGGAATGGACATGTAACTTTCTAATGTAGCTGGGAGGAGTAAACTAACCCCTTTGAGCCAATTACTTAAACTGTTTCAATGGCATTGTTTGTTAAGCAGAGCACTTGTGGGGCAGCTTGTGTTTCTCTGAGCTCTCCATTCCCAAATCCACTTGGTTTCCCTGCCCACTTTCTTGAGGTGCTCAATTAGGAGGGGATGACCCAATGTTCCTCCTGATGTCTGCCTCCAAAGCTAAGTTTCCAAGTGTTAAGAGTCCACAGACACATGGAGCCAGTTGCAGAGTTCACAAGTTTCAGGTACCATATGTAGCATCAGCTGTCTCATTACATAGTGTTCCCTTTCATTGTGTCAAATGAATGCTGAACTGAATGGAACCATTAGCAGTAATCTGCTGATACCTGGGACAGTGGGGAAAACTAATTTTCCTGCTATTTATAATTATCCTGCTTTTAAATTGTCTGGTATCTTATTGCCTTATGAAGAATTGGGTTAAAGTAAAATAGCCTCACGTACCTCAAGTGTAAGTGGATTGTACTTTGCATTGGCTCTGACTCACTTGCAATCTTTTCTTTTCCCTCCCTTTCTTTACACTTGCTGCATGCCATTCAGAGCGAGGATGAAGAGACGGATTACGATATGAATGACTCAGATTAAGTGTAAATGTCATGGTGAGCATTAGCTGCCCTAGGACTTCACCCACACGCTTTCCTCTGCCCCATCTACCACCTACCCCTCACCAGTACCATCCTCTGGCTAGTCCTAGTGGTGTGTTTGTTCTATAGTCATAGTTGCCTTTATTCCTAGTGTCAGGTGAAAATCACAGTGGTAGAAATGGTAATAGACAGTATGATCTGTTGCACAGATGGTGATGACATGACAAGACCTGTACTGGCTCTTGTGCCTTTTTACATAAGTAACACTGGAATTATCAGTCCTTTTAAAGCTATTCTGAGAGAGGGGAAATGCTTTATACAGATTCTAGGGGAAAACATTTTTAGACCGAAATGGTTCTATGTTTTTGTTACATGTCCTATTTTTTCTCTTGTCATATATTTTGTGAATAATGGCAGCTAAGAAAAATCTTCAGTAAATGTCTGATTTGGCAACATATTAAGAGGCATGTCCATCTGAAGTATGTTATCCAAGGATGGTCCTATTAAAGCACAATATAGGGAGTCTGCAGGTCTGCATTCTTTTCTCCACTTTGCCTCAGTCCCTCTGTATGAATATAGACAAGTCACTTAACTTCTGTGCTCCAGTTTCCACAGGTCTAAAATGGAGAAAACCTCACTGGGGAGAGGCCAAGTCCTAATTAACTGAGTGTAAAGTGCTTTGAGGAACCTAAATGGACAGTGCTATTGAAATTCAAATTATGATGATGAATTACCAAGGAGTGACCTTACAATGCTTGAAGCAGTGCATGGAGAATAATTAATGTTTTTGTTGACAATCGTTTCTATTTTAAGTCTGCTGTTGCTTATATCTGTTACTTGCTGCTCATCAGGACTCCAATACTGAAAAGCCCAGGTGAAGTCACTGGAATCTGATGGTATTCAGCATCTTACAGGATCATACTCCAAATCCTTTCTTACCTGTACCTTTGGAAAGGCAGCCTTTTTACAAATAACTTCAGTGCTGCTTGCATATGGGTTGGAAAAGATAAATTTATCTTGCGGTAATAAAATGTTTGAAAAGCGTGCATGGGGAAGGTTGCCTACTTGTGCAAAATCTAAGCTTTTCATTTTTTTTTAATTAAATGATTTGTCCTTATGGTCAGTATGAAACTTCCATATATCACATGAGTATAAACTCAGGGACTCTACAAACAGGCAGCTCAGAGTTTCCCAAAGTGGCACAGTGAATACTGACCAGCATCTGTCAGTTCTTACTCCTGTTCAGAATCCTGTGGGCAGCAATGAAAATAAATGTGTCGGCAGCTACTAGCAGGAGGCTAGTATGAAAATAAAGCCACTGAGCAGAGTCCAGGGGCAGCACCCTTATCCCAACACCTTCCTCTAGCCAAACAGATTGGCTGGGAGAAACAGTTGCTTTCTCACCAGGTTGTTGCCCTGGACAGTTTCCCCCTATACCCTCTGCCCCTTATCTCATATAGGTCTGTGGAATTAATTATCTGGGTAATGGCCACCTTGTAAAATTTCCATACCTTTTTTGTGAGGGGATGGTAGGGCAAATGAATGACATAGGGAAAGAGTGGGAGATTGATGGGATAAGCTAGGAAAGAGAAATACAGTGTGTGCACATAAAATGTGAGAGACACACACATTTGTGGGGTATATGGAAGAAAAGAAACCCAAATGTACAGGGCAGGAGGTAGAGCTCACAGTGAAGAGAAAGAGAGGTTAGGAAATGGAGAATGAGAGAAGGTATAGAGGAAACACTTTGAAGATGGCTTGAGAAACATCACCATGATCTGTTACAGGAAAGAGAAAGTGAAGTGAAGCCATGTAGGAAAATGCCTAACCAAAAGCAAGAAAAGGGTGGGGGGGTATGCGTGTGCTGTTGATTGTGATCTGCTTTACACGGAATTAAATGTTGTGCTAAAGTTACAAGTGACATGCAATTCACTCACTCCTATTATCTCCCCGTGGCACATCATAATAGCTTAGTTTCCTGTGGGATGTAATACGTACATCTGGGTTTGGGTTTAGTGTGCAGGAGCTCGGTGCTGTCAGTGGTCTGACTAGATCAGGGGTCGGCAACGTTTGGCACGCGGCTCGCCAGGGTAAGCACCCTGGCGGCCCGGGCCAGTTTTATTTACCTGCTGACGCGGCAGGTTCGGCCGATCGCGGCCCCCACTGGCCGCAGTTCGCCGTCCCGGGCCAATGGAGGCGTCGAGAAGCCGCGGCCAGCACATCGCTCGCCCGCGCCGCTTCTCGCCGCCCCCATTGGCCCGGGACGGCGAACCGCGGCCAGTGGGGGCAGCGATCGGCCGAACCTGCTACCTCAGCAGGTAAATAAAACTGGCCCAGCCCACCAGGGTGCTTACCCTGGCGAGCCGCGTGCCGAACATTGCCAACCCCTGGACTAGATCATCCGGTGCTCCCTTCTTGCCTGAACTCTAGGACTCTACAGGTGCAAGCTAAACCGAGATGAGCCATGTTGAATCTGATATGAGTGTCTGCATACACAGGTTTAACTAAATGTGTGATGTTAAACTCAATTAGTTAATCAGTTCAGCACCACATCTAACCCACTGGGGTTCATCAAATAACTTATTCAACTGATCGTTTTCTTTATGGTATTCAGTCATGGTGGTCACATTCTGCTTGGTGACTATCATATGGTGGAATGTATTGAATAATATAGCCAATGTCTTTTTCCTGCCAGTTGACCAGCCCTAGTAGTAAGATGCATGCTTTTAAAGTTTGATAGTTAACTTGATTGTATTCTGCTCAGAGTAGGGAGTGCCCTCTTCTGTGTTTTGGAAAATACCATACACGGGTGCTGTTGGCAATATATATAATAAATGTTGATTGATAATATTGCAATTACAGTACTTAACTGTTCCTCTAACTTTAAGTTGCAAGCAGGCATACTAGCACATGTATTTTTCACCATGGTAAATCCCTTTACTAGCAGTTGTCAAGTAAATTTTCAAGGCCTGACTTTTACTCACTGAATACACTTGTGTTTGCCATGCAGTTTCTTATAGAATGCTTTTAATTAACTAGAAGCACAGGTGATAAATTTTCTTAACGCTGAAATATGTAGCATTTGCTTTTAATACATACTTTGAAACTTTTCATACTCCATCTAGAAAACCTTTCAAAGGAACTTCATAGTAATACTAGCTGTGATCTCATCTGCTGTCAAAGCTAAGCAGGAACAGTATACGGTGTGAATAGGAACCCTCCAACCAGAAAGTAAAATCCAGGTGCTGCAGAAAGTACTGTTGGTGAGTCAATAGATGGCACTTTTCCCTCCAAGGGTATGTCTACACTGTATTTAGATACCTGTGGCTGGTGTGGGCTTGGGCTAAGGGGCTGTTTAATTGCGATGTAGACATTTGGGCTCCTCGCAGAGTCCTAGAGCCTGGGCTATAGCCCGAACGGCTACATCACAATTAAACAGCCCCTTAGCCTGAGTCAGCTGGCACAAGCCAGATATGGGTTCTTAATTGCAGCGTAGACAGATCCTAAATCGTTACTTAACCAAGATCTCCACTGTAGTCCTAGAGAGCACTCTGCCTCTGAAGTTACCTTTTTTAGGAGAAATCATACAACTGAGGGGTCTCACTAATTGTAATCCTTGAAGATCCCAAAGCATTATATACATCAGGAAAGACTATATCCTAATTGGCTGTAATTGATGTGAAAGGCTTATCCATTGTTGGCTGGTTTTGAACTAGAAAAGTTAGTTACTTGCAATATGAAATTCATCTGTAAGTTTAAACGTCAAGTTTTTTGGTATATTCATTAATACGGAGCTTCTGTGCCCTATTAAGCAGCTGCCATGTTCTACCCTGCAAGTATAGAGGGACAGGTGTTTGTATGTGTATTGTAAAGGCCTGTGAAATTCTTTAGGAGGGAAGGTACTACTGAGTATCAGTGTAAGATGTTCATGGTTTAAACATTCTATTCCACTGCAAGTACCAGAGAAGGAACTTCTGCATGACACCAGTGGCTGCCTCTGCCGGGGAATGTGCCTGGCCTGTCATATACCTTCTCCTCGTGATTGGATCAGAAAGCCTTTTCAGCCCCATGAAGGCAGCCACAGGCCACATGAGTAAAGCGTCAGGTGTTGCCAATTTCACTGACTAGCAAACAGTGCTCTGTACTTGTCACTGGCACATTTAAAGCTTTGCTTAGTTTGTCTGACTACTATCAAGACTTCCTCCTTAGTTTATTTGTAGGCTTCCCTGTGGTGCTAATCACCATCATAACTGATCTCATCATTACTAATCACCTATTACATGAAAAAACTGAGGCTAGTAACCCGAGACCTAATCTTAGGTGCTTGGATACCATCATACAAGAATTTAGGGCCCATACTATGGGGTTGAGGTGAAGAGGGTGGCGACAGGAAAGCCAAAACCACCAGAGGGAGCAGAGGAAAAGTGGTGAGCAGATGCCAAGAAGAGACCCTGGATACTTCAGAGGCAAATACTTAAACTCAATTCTCTTCAGAAAATATTTTAAAGTACCAATTTTCAGAATGTGATTTCTGCAGTGCATATTGTAGCAAATGGGCTTTTCTTGGCAAAATGAGTACATCCCCTCTCCCCACACCAGGAGAGGCTCTTCTCACTTTTCACTGCAGGAGAGTAGAATCTTTCATACAGGATTTCTGTCTTGAGATGTGTGCTACAAAATGGTAGGGAGTTGATATTAATTTAGGTGCACAAGTTTGGGCCACTTTATCTGGATTATAGGCTGGTTATAGAATGGTGTCTTAAGGGCGGAGGAGGTCTCCAATTCATTGTAGTCTCCTCTTACAAACATAGGGTCGCTCAACTGCAATGGGATGGGCCACATGAATCCTGTGAAAGTGTGATTCTTAACATCTCTCTATCCACTAAATTGAACTCACTTCCTTATAAAATTTAACCAATATACTTCAAAAAACACCGTATCTCTTCATTGTCTGTCTTCTGCTTCACAAAGCATAACAGTATTGGGCAGGAGAGTACCTGGAAAAGTGAACTCCACAAAGTGTCCCGTCCCACCAAAAGAAAGATTTGCATATCGACTGTGGCTCTTCACAGACGCAAGAGAAATTGTGCAAGCCAATATATTGCATGAAAATCTATTAAATACTATTGCTCAAACATGAAGATATATCTAAAACATTAACTTAATACATCAGGCTAATAGCTTTCACGTATTAGTAGCCTAACAAATAGTCCCATGGGGTCAAGAATCTGGCTGTTTGTATTTACCATATAACTAATACTGAGGACTGCTTTTAAGAGGTCAGGGCAGATACTGTAGGGTTAATGCATCAGCCTACTCTGTATAGGAGTTGATCTAGCCCATTGCAAGCTTTTATACTCCTGACCTTCAAACACTGCTTGTTTTTTCACACTATAATCGTGTCCCTGCCAAAGTTTCCTTGGCGCGTTTTGTGCTACTTATGCACGTTTCGTTGCTACTCTAAGTGACACAGGTCATACATAAAACAAGGGAGAGCACAGGAGATGTTACTAAAGCAAGTACAATTTAAAAAATCCCAGGTCTGAAAAAGGCAATTCTCCATTTTCCCTGGTAATGCACAAACTAGGCAGCCTTGCTGCTAGGATCAGAGAAACTGGCTTAGCCCATACACCTACTATCCTTGCAGCTCCTCCTTTACCTTCTTGTGACTTTTAGGAACTCTGTGTTTGGTCTGTGTGCTGTGAACTTTATCGATGACCAGTTGCGCTCATTTGTCTGATTGATCTCTACATTTACTGCCCCCTTACAATATTAAATAGTCTATCTTTCCTCTTATTAGTGTGACTCAAATACACTAATGGTGATCTTTTGTACAGGTGTGTTAATGAAATTTAATAAGTGATGTATAGCCTATTCTCTGTTTTTCTATATTAAGGCATCAGCTTCAGGAAAGTCCTTAAGCCAGCCCTTCGGGCTTTATCACCTGATTGAAATACAGTGATTTCTTTTACTCTCTGCCCCCCAGGCTTTAGGTCTGATATTGGGAAATTTTCATGTGCGTAATTTTTAACTGTCTCTTTCAGATTTTGCAAGAGCGAGGTTCCAGGATGTGAAGACCATATTGAACACTGAAGAATATTTCTTTTATTCCAAGATGCAGTGAATTATCACATTGAAGAGGCTTGGCTGTGAGAGGAAGAAATCTGCTTTAGATAATTTTCTATTGATCTGGATTGAACCATTTTTGCCTATAAGCTGGTATAGACTGAATTTGCTGGCTGAAAACATCGCAAGATTATTGAATGGGAATAGATGATGTGAGAGATGTGTTAATCTTGGTTCTAGTGCATGGTTGTACTCTCTCATGGGCTGAATTATATTGGTCACATAGAAAGAAACAATCATGCACTCATATTTTCCTCTGAGACATGTAGCACTTACATCTGGTGCTGGATGATCCAATGTTGATCAGTTTGAAATTATTTTGGTATTAATAATTGCAAACAGTTAAAGGACACTGTATTTGGTGCTACATATATATTATAGCCCATAAATGCAAATATTTGGGCCTACATAGTTGGTTTTGGAATCAATGACAGCCCCGGTTTACTATCTTATACTGCACATTCCTTATGGCTCAGTGACACATTTTCTATTAGGTAAGAATGGTGTAGGAGATCAAGTGAAACTACCTTGTAAAAAGTTACACCCCAGACAAAAGATTCCCATAAAGAATAGGTGTAAAATACTGACTGGGTTGATGGCTTATTTTAATAGTCAAAGGGAATACTAAACTTGGAGAAAATGTCTTTTGTCTGAATCATCTCTGATGTTTCTGCTGTCAAAATAACTTCCTCCTGCAAAAGTTAAGCTCCAGTCTTAGCCAAATGTTTGAAAGGAAAATCAAAATTTCTTAAATTATTGTCACAACTGAATATCTTGTCTCTTTTGAAATGTTTGTTGCTAACCAAATGTTGTACATTTTAGAAATGCCTACAAGTGTCAAGCTCCTCTTGGATTTTGTTGGGTATTTTTAAGAGCTGGAGTTTGTGTAGTTATATGGCTGGATAGTGTTAGATTCTAATCTCGGTGAATGGGTTTAAAGTTACCCTAAGAGCAAACACAAGCTCACCCAATTAAAAATCTGAATTAATTGCTTTGAATTTTCAGAATGTTTACAGTCCATCTCTCTACATTGTTTCAACTATGCAGTTCTTTATGATGTTTCTAAGAATGCTGCCTGAAAACATTTTCACACAGCTGCGTTAGGACAGGCCTGTGGTAAATGTTAACACACAAGACTGGAGCTTTTTAGTGCATTGTGTTTTAAACAAAACCAGTAGCATGACTTTTTGAAACAAATTCAACTAAATTGATTGTGTAAAACTCTCGATTCTTGCAGCTTCATTGGCTTGCGTAGCTCTAGGTGGAGCAGTGGATGGGAGTTTAAACCGGATTGTCCAAGATGGTCTTGAATTCTAAAAGCATTTTAAACTGTTTCATTAAATAACTTCAGAATTTTTACATATACCATATCCTCTACGAGTAAAATGTGTAATCCTCCACGTGAAAACCAGTTTCTCAAGCATCTTGGGTCTACTATATTTTTTAAGACTTATTGTACTTTGATAAGTTTGGCGTAAACAATTTGTAAAATCATTTCTACAAAGCAGGTTATGCAGTGGGCTAAATGTTTTGTTGTGCATCTAATGCTTGAAAGAGTTTGTAAAGCATTTTGCCACTTGGATGCGGTCTGCACAGGAAGCTGCTGACCCCTCCACAATACCACATTAATATGTTTGTCTTTTTTTAAGATGTTAAGACCTAACTGAATTTACTAAAATGTAATTATTCTGTAGGGGGAAATGTTTATACTTTTATACTTTTTTTTTTTTGTAGGCATCCATATTTTATCAGCCTGAAGTTAATGCCTAAATTTCCCCTAAATAGTAACAGATAATCTTGTGTATCTAAAGATAAGCCTGGCAGTTATTTGTCTTCAAAGGTATTTCCTCTGCTGGAAAGTCACTGGGTTTAAGCACTTTGACACAACCCATGTTCTTCAGGTTCCATGGCTCATGGAATTGTGGCCTTTAAAGCTTCCTATTTTCCTGCTGTGCTCTACAGAGTAAATTCAGCATTGGATTAAATGGCTTTTAATGCCTTTTAATAATTAAAAATGTATATTGATATCATTCCAAAATCTGCATTTTTGTGTGTTGTCTTCTGTTGTTAAACAAAAGAAGGCAGAAGATTTGATTTTCATAAACTACCTGAGATCCTTAAGGATTGCAGAAGCAAAACATGAGTAAGAAACTGAGAAAATTGAAACAACTTGGAGGATATATAAGAAAAGGGGCCACTTTTAGAGAGTGGCGTTTTCACTGGAATACTTTATGGTATAATACATTTGCTTTTTATTTTTTTTGGTGGGATTATCTGCACCCTGGTTTACATTGTCCCTTGTAGTAGCAAAAATGATTTTGGGGAAGAGTTTGAATCATTAACATTTTGCACTTTCTCTGTCTGATACCTCACAGAGCTATTGTCTCTCACTTCAGCAAAAAAAAATAATAAATTATTAGGCAAATATCTGGTAAATAATTTTGCAAGCTGCTGTAGGAGACCTTGTCAACTAATCTTCTGTTCTTGCTGTTACCCTTATTAATTTCATATTTCTTTAACATCTGAGACATTCACTTAGGTGCATGTACATTAGAACCTCAGAGTTAAGAAAACATTGGGAATGGAGGTTGTTCATAACTCTGAAATGTTCATAACTCTGAATAAAACATAATGGTGGTTCTTTCAAAAGTTTACAACTGAACATTGGCTTAATACAGCTTTGAAACTTTATTATGCAGATGAAAAATGCTACTTTTATCCATCTTAATTTAAATGAAACAAGCACAGAGACAGTTTCTTTACCTATCAAATCTTTTTTTAAAACCTTCCCTTTATAATAGTTTACATTTAACACAGTACTGTACTGTCTTGTTCTGCTGTTTTTTGTCTCTGCTGATGCCTGATTGCATGCTTCCGGTTCCAAATGAGGAGTGTGGTTGACTGGTCAGTGTGTAACTCTGAGGTTCATAACTCTGAGGTTCTACAGTACTGTCAAATTCTTTTCCTAAAGCCCCAGGAGTTTCCCTCTACTAAAATTTGGTTTCTTTTTGTATTGAAATCTGGTAACTTAGAATAAGGTTAGCTACACTAGCAAGAGGTAGACAGGACGGTCAGGTCAGACTCTTTGAATTTGTAAGCTACTTTATCAATAGATGAAAACAGTATTACAGCCCTAGATTTTAAATCATGAGCATGGGTAGGTTATAGCAGAAGAGAATGAGGGCACACTAGATCAAGGCAGACAAACAATTAAAGTGGCTTTTCATACAAGGGACAATTTCTTTCTTGAGTGAGTTATTACTGTTTTATGGAAGGCCCAATTTCCTGACCTAACAGGTGTACAAACATTCTCCATCTAAGTGTATCAATCATTTGGAGCTACATACACAGACCCAAGGGATTACTTAAGTAGAGAATTAGACTGATTTTCATTGGGATTCTTTAAACCGTTTTAAATGAGACCCAGAAGTTTTACAAACCTTTTAAAAACACAGTAAGTTTAAATTTGTAAAACTTAAGTATTACCACAGAAACCCCTGTAGACTTAAATCAGGAAAAAAGTGAAACTATTGGTATTGGATTTTGTAATGACCAATTTCTGGCTTCAGGGGAAATAATTAATTGTAAATCAAACACTTTTGGCTGTTTTTCAAACAATAGTTCAATCCGAGTTTAATTGTAGTCCCATGAACCATTTTAACCAATTGAAATTGATTGTACTTAAAGACTAAATTGCTGCTCCTCTGTTAAACCTGGGAGCCACTATGGGATTTTTCTCAATCCTTGGTGAGTCTGTATCAAATACAAGTAAGAAGAAGCCCTTTGTCTGCTCCTCCGGCAAATTCACCCTGAGCTCTGAGAGCCAGTGGGTCTCTTTCCATCTTTCATTTCAGCACCAATTAAAGGTTCTGGTGGATGACTTAAGCTGCAGTTGCATCTGTGCCACTCCATTGTTTTCAAATTCTTCCCTGAATGACACTGATGCTGTACCTTTCCAAGCAATGGGTTTGCACAGGTGCAACATTTAAAATTACTAAACAAGCCCCCTGATGAATGTCAGATATAATCCAGCCCCTTCTGTAGCTGTGTTGGTTTTGCACGGCTAAAAGTAAAAAAACAGTAAAAATTTATTTTGACACTAAAGTTGACAGGTCTAACTCTGATCACACCTAAAGAGCAGGTCTGTTGGGTAATATGGCGGAGTTTTCACATAGCCAGTTTTAAGAAGAGAGCTGCACTTCAAACTGCAGAGCTTCTTGTTTGGGGGGGGAAGCAGGTGCTGTTTGTGCAGGGAAGCACTGTAGGAATCTACTCCAACTAATGAATGCTCTCAGATTCGTTGGGAACCTCTGCTATATTCCAGCCTGCAATGAGTCTGAGGTGCAAGGACAGCAACAGCATGTTCTGTCTGAAGTAAATAGTCCAGAACCTGGCTGGTGCACTTTAATCCAGTCAGTCTGGTGTTTGGGGGAACAGCTTCCTGAGGAGGGGGGGAGAGAATGTTAGGAAGAGTCTTCACGCGGCAGCACTTTAACGTGGCTGTGTATGTGCGGCACCAGCGCTGGGACAGAGCTCTCCCAGTGCTGTAAAAAAGTCACCCCCATGAGAGGAGTAACTCCCAGCACTGGTGCACTGTCTACACTGCCACTTTACAGTGCTGAAACTTTTTTCACACCCCTGAGCGAGAAAGTTGCAGCGCTGTAAAGTGACAGTAGACAAGGCCTAAGAGATGGGCCTTTTCCTCCGAGTAGAAACCTAACAAAAGAGCCAGCAGTTTGGGTGGCATTCAAGGAGGGTGGGGTGGAGAATCTCTTTGAATTTCATTTGCACCTACTTGATTTACTTCCTCCATATCATAAACCTTCCCCTTCCCAGGAGATGTGAATGCAGCTCTTTCAAATTACTGCTGTTCTTCAGTCAGCCCTTGCATCTGAGGTCTTAGGAAAGAGGGTTTCTTTTCTTCAGCAGCATCCCTGTTGACTCAGAAGCCTGGATCTAGAACTGCTGATGGCCAGCAGCTCAAAACATCCCATTACTAACAGAAAACAATTTTGAAATATGTAAGTCCTGAAGTTGCTCCCTGTTTGTTTTTGTACATTTTATATTGCATCTGTTTCCTGCTTTAGGGACCATCTCAGGATCCCAGTTAGATCAGTGTATGTAAAATAGGCGACTCAGGAACAGAGAATCCCATCAGTATTCACTTAAATGTTCAGGAGACTCTCCAAACTCCCTTGGAAGGTAACTGGTAGTATCTTAAAAACAAAACAAAAAAAAAACGAGGAGTCCTTGTGGCACCTTAGAGACTGCAAAAGGCAACTGTCTTTAAAGGCTTATTGCCAAATAGACACTTTAAAGGGCTAAATCTTCCACACTTTATTGTTCAGTTTGCCTAACCTAACTATCACAGACAGAAGGAATTGTCAACGCTTTGAATTCAGACATGCTAAGGGCTAATACACCTCCGAGGGCTAATTTGAAGTTCCAGTTAAATGTGCATAAATATTTTTAAAGACCAGCTATTGCATTTTTCTAACATCTTACAAACTCTGAACATCCATATTAGTAACATTACGAGCCAATCACAAATAGCAGCTCTTTGATTTTTGTTATACTCCAGCCTCCATCTTGGTAGGACTGCAAGTGCAGAAGATAGCACAATCGGCTGTCACTTTCTTGTGTAAATATTGAAACCTAACAGCTTCTGTTAATAGAACTGGGAATAAGGAGACTTTGGGAAGGTTCTTCTTCCTCAGGCAATAGTCATTGGTTATTCCATTGCAAATTAGCTTCCCTTTACTTTAGCCAAGTCTAACAAGGAATACATTCTTGTAAAACTCAGTTAGTAACGCTGTTGCAGATATTAGTAATAGTTACATTGACTGCCATGGAGAGGGAGAAATCTACATTATAGTGTGGAAAGCTACCTTATGACTTCTGGGTGATTTCGCGCTTTTACCGTAACACTTGTAGAGACAGTGCTCTCCCACAGAAGTTAAAGGACTGAAGGCTGAGCTTAAATTTTGACCCACCTTAACAATGGTCTCATCTCCAAGGCTTGGCTTTCTGGAATCTAGTGGCTGATGTATTTGTGTGCCTGGCTCATGCTCCATTTGCAGATTTTTTCCCCCCCCCGAAAGCTTATGCGCACTTAACCTAAAGTACACTTGGCCCACGTGTGTTTGCCAGGAAAGAGCAAGTGCCTATGCACTATAGGCCAAATAGTGCCAACCTGACTACTAGGAACTGAATCAAGACCACAGAACCATTTTCTTTAAATCACTGAACAGATATCAGAGGGCAACTACTTTCAGCCACTGCTGACTTGAGCCCGATTTGAACCTGGGTTTGAAAATCTTCATTTCCAATGGGCTGTCCAGGTCTCCTTTACCCAATTCACCAGTTTTATTGGTGGTCTGACAGTAAGTTGTGCATCAGCTGTTTGTGTTAGGGCCCAGGAGGACATACTTGCAATGTTTTATTTCCTGGATAGTGGATTAGCAATAACAGTTTCCTTTTGTGCCAGTTCATTATCTCTGAAGTGTTCTTATTGCAGCAAAGTTTGAATTTTGACATGGCTTTAATGCTTTCGCATGAGCCAAGATGATTAGCATAGAAATTGACATGGAGATGAATCCAGAAAGTTCCCTGGATAAACCTCTAGTAGGGCTTCCCAACTTGTTTTAAGGTAGATGCATTTACCCATCATTTTTAGAACAAATATACAACTAAAACGTGTATGGGTATTTTTAACCTCCTTTTCGTAACACTAGTTTATTGTAAAACGCATGAAATAAACCTGTTTTTCCCTTTTAAGATATTGTCTGATGTTTGAAATCTTTTTCCCAAACCCCTGTGACTGCTGACATTTTTGAGTGTATCATAGCTGGTAACCCCAGAGCTTAATACTACTGACCCAGTTTTCTATGCTTTCTACACTGCCTTGAAAATTCTTGGTCACTAAAGGCTACCAATACCCTTTTAGTAGTCATTGGGGACATAAGACACTCATGTTTTATTCACTGTCAGATTAAAAAAACTTTTGCTGCTAACTACTATAGTGGGTATTAACCTCCTCCTGTAATGTATGTACTGTTGGAAAGTGCTCTACCGTATACCAAGACACGGGGTGGGAGGGAGGGTGAACACGGTCCAAGGTCCAAAAAGGGACGGAGCTGTTGCACCAAGTGTGTCACTGCCTAACTTTTAGGTGCTTAGAAAATCCCAGGAACAACCCTGCAATCCACAAAGTTTAGGTAGGTGCCCTATGCTCCTATACAATGAATGGGGAGAGATAAGCACCTTAGACTGTAATCCACTGAAGCCAGCCTATTTTAGGAACCACCTAAAATAGCCAATGGGAGAGACTGACAAGAGGGGTGTGTGCAGAGCCCTATCCCTGGAGATAGGTGCCTAAATCCAGGTTGCAGGGAGGGGCCTATCTCTGTTTAGCAATCCTCAAATAGGAACCAGACATCTGATGTCAGGCAGCTTAAGCACCTAAGTATAATGACAGGTTTCAGAGTAGCAGCCATGTTAGTCTGTATCCGCAAAAAGAACAGGAGTACTTGTGGCACCTTAGAGACTAACATTTATTAGAGCATAAGCTTTTGTGGTATGCATCCGAAGAAGTGGGCTGTAGCCCACGAAAGCTTATGCTCTAATAAATTGGTTAGTCTCGAAGGTGCCACAAGTACTCCTGTTCTTTTTGCACCTAAGTAGTTTCTTGTGGGAATTATTAAACTCTTCCTTGCTCAGAGGAGGAAGTGTTGCTGCTGTCACTGCCACCCTTATAACTTTTAGCCAGTAGTTAGAGCACTTTCCCGGGATGTTAGAGACCCAGATTCAATTCTTCCCTCTTCCGGGGGGCAGGGGAGAGTAGAGAGGATTTGAACAGGGGTCTCCCATCTCTCCGGAGAGTGCTCTAACCACTGAGCTATGGAATAATCTGATGTGGGCTCCCTCAATTTCTCCTGTTGAAGCTGTTCCATTCTAGATAAATAATGATAGAGGAACTGGAGCAAGGAGACTGGACCCAGGGTCTCTCACTTCCTATGACATTTTAGGGATCAGTGAGACTAATAAGGGGTTCTCACACCGCCCGCCCTATAACTTTGGGTGCCTTAATGCTATGCTGCTATGGTTCAGAGCCTTGCCATCAGTAGCCAGCCTACGAGCATAAAGGTCTCACCCTGGCTTCCTCCAGCCTAGTTACTCCTTACTCTGGGCCCGAGTCACCCCAATTCCATCTACCCTGAGCTCTTTACTACCAGACACTCTGCCATTTCCCCTCTGACTTGTCACCTTTCAGAGAAATGAAACCTGCTCTCTGGTTATCAGTTCACTGTGGCGCACACGCTCCATACAGTTTGAACAATGGAAACCTGATTGGGGTAAAAATAAAAGGTTTATTTACTAGAAAAAACACAGATTCAAAGATGAACTGGTAAGGAAAGCAAACACAAAAGATACAACCTCAGGTTTTACACATACGTTAGATAAAAATCCATTATTGAATGCAAGTTAACTATTGCTTCAGTTTCCCAGCATGCCCCCTAGCCTTGTGGGGGGTCTCCAGTGTTTATAGACAGCCACCTTGCCTTTGAGACTGTCCCTCAGTTCTGGACAACATTCACTTAAACCCCTTTCCTTGTAACAGGGATATGGTGGGGAGTGGCTGGGAGGGGGGGAGTTTTTCAGACTGGTGATTCATGGTGGGGAAAATTCCCTCCTTTCTTAATTTTACAAGAGGGGTTTTTCTTTTCAGTTTCAGGTTGTTTCAATGGTTTCCCATTAACTTTAATGGCTCATCACTTGTCTTTTCCTGGGTTGTACAATGCTAAGTGCTTGGAGATAATTTGCTCTATTTGGGCAGACAGCCCCTACCTGCCTGACCATCTCCCTATTACAGAGAGAAGGTGGGGACCAACTTCTGTTGGTGAGAGAGAGAAGCTTTCAAGCTACATAGCTAAAGATACTAGGAGTGGTACAAGAGCAAACAGATAGTTTAGCATAAGTAGTTAGTATATATTCTAAAAAAAGAATAGGAGTACTTGTGGCACCTTAGAGACTAACAAATTTATTTGCGCATAAGCTTTCGTGGGCTACAGCCCACTTCTTTGGATGCGTAGAATGGAACATATATTGAGGAGATATATATACACATACAGAGAGCATGAAAAGGTGGGAGTTGTCTTACCAACTCTGAGAGGCCAATTAAGTAAGAGAAACAATTTTTTGAAGTGATAATCAAGATAGCCCAGTACAGACAGTTTGATAAGAAGTGTGAGAATACTTACATGGGGAGATAGATTCAATGTTTGTAATGGCTCAGCCATTCCCAGTCCCTATTCAAGCCTAAGTTGATGGGGTATGATGGTGAGGACGAGGCGGTGACACAGATCGATGGGGTATGATGGC
>NW_020664444.1:220529-229974 GCF_002925995.2 Terrapene triunguis | reverse complement strand
CCAGTCTGGCCCATCGAGCCCCCAGCCTTTTCTTTTGAAAGGCATAGGTGACTAACTCAGTGCCTAAAGGAAAAATCCGCTCAGGTTCGGGGGGGAAGGTGAAGCACAAAGCGACTGGAGTGACGTAGGGAGACTGCCACAGGGAACTTCCCGAATGGCCTCCACTCTGGCTCTGTATTGGCCACCTCAAGGCCCTGTGTCAGGAAGATGCGTATAGCGTGCCGGACGGGTCGGATTGAGGGTCACATAGCGCCGGCGCAGCGGGACGGACGGGTCGGACTCAGGGACATACCACGCCGCTGCGCTCCGCACCGAGCAAGGAGGGAGGGAAAGTCCGGACCAGAGACAAAGGGGGGGAGCCGAGTCGGGAACATCCGGGTCATTCGCCGCCGCCTCAATCCGGGACACGCGCGGGTGCTGCGGCCGCTCACGGTGAGGCCTAGCCGGGCGAGGGCCTGAGGGCGGCGGGGCCAGAGGTTGCAATGGTGACGGAGCCTGGGGCAGGGAAGTGGGTCTTGGGGGTGCTCGGGCTCCCGTTTCTCCTGCTCCCTGAGCCGCCTCCTCTGGGCCCGGCCGCATCCCCCCCCGCCGTGTGAGGGGGGAGCTGCTGCAGGCCCCGAGTACCCACGTACCCCGGCCGGACCCCATTCCACCTGCGCCCGGTGCGGCCGGGCCTTGGCCTGCAAGCGTTGGGTGGGGACCGGCCTGTGTCCCCTCCCGCCCCGGCGTCACTTGCGCTCGGCGGGCCTGGGGGAGCCCGCCTTTCCCCACCTGCGGGGCCCGGAGCCCGGAGTGGGAGAGTCTGGGCAGTTAACCGGGCTGGGACGGGCCGAGTCCCTGCCCCGAGGAGCTCTCGGCCGCAAGTGCCTGTGGCCGGTACAGCGGCTCTCCCCGGGGGTATTCGCTCTCGCGGGGCTGTAGGGTAGCCTCTTTCCCCAGGGATTTCTGACAGCGAGACGGCGCCTCTCAGCCCCACTTAGGGACTTACGCTGGTTCCCTCCCTGCTGTGAAGCATAAACTATGAGGGCCTATTGAGACACCAGCACCACTTATTGAGTGCAGGGACCGCAGCGCTGGCAGGCGTTTCTGAGCACTGCCTTGAAAACTATGTTTTACAGACCTAGTCAAGTTATGGAGCAAAAGAAGGTACTAGGGCTAATCATTGAGTTGCCTTTTGCTGTTCCACTGTGGCTAAACCTCGTGGCTTCTGTATGTCGGCAAAGCCAGACACCCACTTTTTCAGCTCCCATCGTGTTAGCAGTCCAGCATTATCCTGATTGGCTCCCCTGCATAGGCTCTCTCTACTCTTCACAGAAGTAGAAGCTTTTCACTCTTTGGACAAATTAGTCATACATGTATTTTCCTTGTGTGCTAATATGTAGCTTCTCAGACAAGAGGTGTAGATGTGTAAGACTAGCTGTGTTAGACACTTTCATATTACTGTTCTGCTGTGGGCTAAATAAGGATTGTTAAAAGGTAACCAGGATGTAAAACAAAAGGGTGATCCTGTAACTATTCCAGGCACCTGTGAGCCCTCATTTGGAATACTGTATGCAGATCTAATCGCTGTACCACAGGAAAGATACTGCTTTGGAAACCTTGCATCACAGGGCAACAGAGTCTTTGGACCAGACAAGCTGGGTAGCCAGGGAGATCAGTAATGGGATATATTGAGCAATTCATCTTTTGAATGTAGGGTTTGGATTCAGCCAAAGCAGTTATTGACAGACAGAACTCACCTGTTGCTTTTTGATGTCTTTTGTGAAATGAGTTTGGGCATCTCTGTTCAGTTTCTAGTGGGCAAATACCAGCATAACAAAAAGTCATTACCGTAGTTGATGCTCTGAGGCAAAGAACTGAATGAGAAGTGGAGGCTGACCTCTTTCTTGTGTTTTCAAGTGGTCTTTGCAAGCCTCTTCAGTCTTCATGGCTGCTAGCTCAGTTCCATTCACCACTAGTAAACTCACCAAGTTTAGAAAAAAAAAAATCAAACTTAACAGGACTTGCTTCTCATGGGAAAAGAGAAGACTCCAGATGTTAAGAAATGTGAGATGGAATTACTAGAAACTTCTTATGCTGCTAATGGTTTCAAAAGCTAGTAGCTATAACTGAAAAAATCAGGCATTTCAGGTAAAACTGCTACTCTGAAAGAAAACACACAAGGAACAGATTACTAGGGAAGGCAGTTGAAGCAGAGGAGAAAGGAGTGATTTATTTTTGAGGAGGTGGGATTAGGAGATGCTGGAGGGGCTCTTCCTGGTGCTAAAGTGGATTTCAAAATGGTCAATCTGTTAATCCTCTGTCTTTAACTCCAATAGTGATGCAATCTGAGCAATAAATGCTAGTAGGCCCTTTCATTGAAGGGACACTACAAAGGCAAATTCACTGGAGGTTAGACAGTCGCCCGCCTTGCTCTCCTACTGTACAGTCATAATCTAAAGGATCTGCATTAGTAAGTGGCTCTTCTTGTACAGCCCTCTAGCTCTGCCATAATTGCAGTCAGTGGGTGTAAAAGAGATGGCAGGCTTTAGATTTGTTTTTGATCTTTAGGGTCATTGAAACCTGGGGTATTCCATGTAGTGGTTAGTCACCAGAAAGTATAGTAGCTACCAAAGGCCTACCTCAAACAAGCATATGATTTCCTAGATTTCTAAATACCCTGAGGAAGAAGATTGCAAGTTTCCTTACTCATCTGCTTTTTTTTTTTTTTTTTATTAACGTTTGCACTCTAAATACCTAGAGTATTTCATGGGGAAGTTGCTAAGCTCCAAAAGGGAGGCTGCCGGAGAATAAGGAAAATGAGATCTTCGATACAATTCTTGGTTTGCCTGTGAATCTGGAACAAAAGGGTTAAAAATTAGATGCGACAATTCCCTTATACATCTGTGGCGCTTTCTGTCTGTGGATTTCAATGTGTTTTTTAGTTAATTTTACATTCTTTCATATCCCAGTTTTTCAGAAGAGTAAACAAAGGCAGAGATTGAAATGAAATGGCCAACTTTAATTGCATTATAAATTTTTAACCTATATTACTGATAGTTTAAATTACTGAAATGAGTTAAAATCTCCAATTTTACTTTCTGTGTTTACAAGTGCTTGTCGAAGTGGAAAGAAATACATAAAGTAAACAATGAAAATCAATTAAGTATCAAAACATTTAGCCATTTTCACATCCCAGGAATTGGTGGTTAGGATATTTGAGCTGTGAACACTGTAGAGGAATGTTTAAAATTTGCTATTGGAATTTAAAGAGGCAACATGGAATCATTCTCTTGGGCATACATTTTACAAAAGCTTTCCCCCATCAATTTAAATTGTGTGCCAAACAATTGAGTCCCTTTAAGTAAGTAATTTGCCCAAGGTCATCCATGTTGTGGGACACCTGGGAATAAAACTCAGATCTAAAGACTCCATAGTTGCACCTTAACCACTAGACAACAATTCCTTGATTTTGTGCAACAAATATTGTTGTATTTTACTATTTTTCTGGTTAAAGATGGAGAGGCAATACTAACTTGTCTAAAGTCACATTTGGCAGATTTTTGTCTTGAGTTTAATTTTTTTCTGCAAAATCTTCTCAATTTTTTGTTTCTGCATATTTCCAACTAATCACTTTGAAAAATCTGTAAACCATATACATTAACCTGTAAATAAGGAGGTCAGTTTTCTATCTAGGTGTGTGTAATAGCACCATAGTATTTGTAGATCCATCTGTAGTATTTTTCTCTTGAGAATGAAATATGTAATGTTTCTTGAGCTAACTTTTAGTGGATTTTAAGGTAGAAAACTTGCTACATGCAATGAAAACCATGTTCAGGTCTTCAAACTCTGATTATTCTCTAGCCCAAGTGATATGGACGGATTGAAATGGATTCTAGAGCTTAAAAGTAAATTCACAGCATGAGGGACTTTGTGCTTTCTTGTAAAATAATTAGGTCAACTAATAATTAGCTTCATTCAGTCTATTTGTGTCCATTAGTAAAATTTTCAAAAGTACCTATTGCATTTTTTACAAGTGACTTAAGAGCCTAAATCCCATTGACTTTCAGTGGAACTTTTACTCCTAAGTGCCTATGTCCTATTTGAAAATGGGACTTAAGCTTCTAAGTCACTTAGGTGCTTTTGAAATTTTACCACATGGCTACTAGACTAAACTGCTGAAATAGCTTGGTGAGAATCCTGTACTACTTAAGGGCTGTGATTTCTTTTCCATGCAACACTGATCTGAAATTATAGTAATGTGAAAGGAAACTGATTTCTGTGTAATTATACTTAGCATTTAGAGCTTCACAAATATTAATTTAATTCCCCACGCTCCTATGAGAGAGGTCCGAGTTATTTCCATTTCTCACATGGAGTCTGGAGGATAGGTAGATATACTTATGCAAATATATTTGACTTTTTTCATGTGAAGGATTTTAGAGCCCTTCTCAAGACTTAGTTTAAACTAATCTTGAGTTATAAACTCTTAGACAATAATGTGTAGAAACCTTCTGAAAGCAGTCTGAATTTATCTTGATTGATATGCTAAACTGATGAGTCAAATGTCTGTTCCAATGAAATCTGAAGAGAACTTTCTATAGTTTCTTCTTACACTTGCTAGCCCATTGCACAGTGCATTGCTTCTGGAATAGGCAGGTAGTCTACAGAAAGACACACGAGACTTTACCTTAAGCTCAAGGTCCTGTATGTAATTTTGTTGATAACTTTGGCAATAGCTTGTAGGTACTCTGTAGGCTACAGCAGTCTGAAAAGCCAGAATCTTTCCTCAGATATACATATGCAACTTAGGGCTAGTCTACACTTAAAACGCTACAGGGGCACAGCTGCAGTGCTGTAGTGCTTCAGTGTAGATGCTACCTATGCTAACAGGAAGGTTTCTCCTACCAGCATAGGTAATCCACCTCCCTGAGAGGCAGTAGCTAGGTCAACAGAACAGTTCTTCCATCGACCTAAGGGCATGGCTACACTGGAAACTTCGAAGTGCTGTCGCGGGAACGCTCCCATGGCAGCGCTTTGAAGTACGAGTATGGTCACGCGTGAGCACTGGGGGAGAGCTCTCCCAGCGCTCCTGGTAATCCACCTCCACGAGGGGATTAGCTCCCAGCGCTCGGAGCCGGGTCACACTAGTGCTTTAAAGCGCTCAGACGGGTGATTTTTCACCCCCCTGAGCCAGCAAGTTGGACCGCTATAAAATGTAAGTGTAAACAAGCCCTAATGCTATCTACATGGGGACTTAGATCGGTTTTGATCGGTTTAAGTGTGCCACTCAGGGTTGTGGGATTTTTTCACATCCCTGATTGATGTAGTTAAACTGACCTAATTTTTTAGTGTAGACCAGGCCCTAATCTGTTAACTTCTCAGTTACACAAATGCAGATCCGTGAGCAAAATTTGGCCCTTAACGTTTCCTAAAGGTAGATCAGTTACCTCTTTTCTGCATCTGATAACTAAGGATACTCGATTAGGTTGTAAACACAATTAGCTTTCTCAATTTGTGTAGTGATGGTATTAATGTGGATCAGCAGCTACTTACTGTATCAGTCTGGTAATGAGTCTACAAGTTCCTCAGTGGTTGCAGAGAAAGAGAGGCTGACTGCACATTTAAAATTTAAGAGCTTAAAAATGGCACACGGGGTCAGACGTATGGACCATCTAGCCCAGCAGTTCTCAAACTGGGGGTCGGGACCCCTCGGGGTTGTGAGGTTATTACATGGGGGGGAGGGAGGTCACAAGCTGTCAGCCTCCACCCCAAGCCCCTCTTTGCATCCAGCATTTATAATGGTGTTAAATAATGGTGACATGGTGAAAGGGATCACCAATTCAAAAGTTTGAGAACTACCAATCTAGCCCAATATCCTGTCTTCTGACAGTGGCCAATGTCAGATGCTTCAGGGGGAGAGAACAGAACAGGACAGTTTATCGAGTGATCCATCTCCTGTTGTCCAATCCCAGCTTCTAGCAGTCAGAGTTTTAGGGACTCCCAGAGCATAGGGTTGCGCCTCTGACCCTTGCGGCTAATAGCCATTGATGGATATATCCTCCATGAACTTGTCTTAATTTTTTTTTCAACCCATTTATATTTTTGACCTTCACAACATCCCCTGGTAATGAGTTACACTGGGAGATGTGTGAAGAAGTAGTTCCTTATGTTTGTTTTAAGTTAATTTCGTTAGGTAACCCCTAGCTTGTGTGTCATGTGAATGGGTAAATAAAACTTCCTTATTCATTTTCTTCACACCATTCATGATTTTCTAGACCTCTATCATATCCCTCCTCAGTCATCTCTTTTCTAAAATGAACAGTCCCAGTCTTTTTAATCTGTCCTCATATGGAAGTTGTTCCATACTTCTAATAATTTTTGTTGCCCTTCTCTGTACTTTTTCCAATTCTAATATTATTTTTTTTGAGACGGGGCAAGCAGAATTGCATGCAATACTCGAGGTGTGGCCATATCATGGATTTATGTAGTGGCATTATATATTCTGTTGTCTTATCTCTCTCTTTCCTAATGGTTCCTAATATTCTGTTAGCTTTTTTGACTGCTGCTGGACAGTGACCAGGTGTTTTCAGAAAACTATCCATGATGATTACAATGTCTTTCTTGAGTGGTAACAGCTAATTTAGACCCCCCTCATTTTTTATGTAATGTTGGGATTACGTTTTCCAATGTGCATTGCTTTGCACTTATCAGCATTGAATTTCTTCTGCCATTTGTTGCCCAGTCACCCAGTTTTGTGAGATCCTTTTGTAATTCTTCCCAGTCTGCCTAGGACTTAACTATCTTGAGTGATTTTCTGTCCTCTGCAAACTCTGCAGCTGATACAAAACTTTCACCATTATTCTCTTTAATGAACTACTGAATATATTATGATGGCAGGTTTCTACTGCACATATTTCCTGATTCTTGCTCTGGGGCTGATCAGTGCTCATCTATTAATGACACTGAATAAATTATTCCTTTTGTAACATGATAGAGAATGTTTTGAAACAAAGTATTGGTCTCATAAAGTGACTTGTATCCTATTCTGACAGCATCCTTTCCATGAATTCTGCTTTTGCCTCCATCAGCAGAACAAATGATTAGAGGCACATACAGTATTTTTTGGGCACACTATTTAACTAGCCCCACAAATGTTCTGGCATAGCAAAGATCCAAATACATATCTCTACTATATTCATTTAACTCAATCTGTGTATGAGTGATTAGTTTCTAATTTTAGGGAATATTAGACCAACTGCAGAATTCTGGAAGCAGTATTATTACTTTATGTATTCACCCTATCCAGATCTAACCTTCTCTAATGAAATTAAGCTTTGTATAAACATGAATTTAATTGTTAGCTTTCAGGTTGTATTTATGGCATTTCTAGACTATATCCATTCAAGCAAAACTAACTCTGAAACCCAGAAGTAGGACTGGATGGAAAGTATGTTGTGAAATATCATTGAATGCGTTAATGTGTGAGTGTGCGCTTCCTCAAAATCTAATTTGATGCTGTTATCCATGACTTGTATGAAGTAGGTGTCAGATCTCTTTGGACCTTCTTTGTGTTGCTCAAAGGGAAAATATTAAAATTTTGATGGTGACAAATTTCAAATTTACAGATGGTATGGCAAAGTAGTATGAACCAGTGTGAAGTTTAAAATGAGGATTTCTATAAACTGGAATTAAAATGCTTTGCAATAATAAACTTAGACTCTAGAATTTGAAATGTTCACATTGATTAAATTAATACCCAGGCTGTTAATGTAACAGGAGGAAAGTAGTTATAAACCCTTTATAGATTACTTCATGTATTTAGATAGATGGCAATTACCATCTCATTAGTCTTCTATTACTGTGCACTGAAAGAGGAACTGTTGGGAGCCCTCTGGCTGTCATGCAGGTTTAATTTCATTTGTGTAAATACATAAACATGTTGGCTTGACTTTCTGAGCTGCTGAGTACCCGCAACTGTTCATGAAGCTGGGGGAATTAAAACTTTTTGTGAGGAGATTCTGTGAGCTGCTTCTTACTGCCCATTTAATAAACTAACTCCTGGGCTTTTGGGTACCAATTTAATTGTGTAAACCACCCTCTCCTCGTGCTTATCACTGCTTTAGTTTCATAGAATTGTAGGACTGGAAGGGACCTCAAGAGGTCATCTACTTCAGTCCCCTGCACTCATGGCAGGACTAAGTATTATTTAATATTTCCCTTCTTGGATTTTGTGTGAAGCTTTCCTCTCTCTCCATTCTCTTAATGTGTGTCACTCCTCCCTCATGCAATAATAGATTTCTGCTTTTCTTTCCTTTTCTCTGGGCTTGAGATCTGAATTTTTTGGGTACACTTTACATTTGTGACCCTGATTTCACAGCATTGTCCTGCTTCTAGTAGCCTGTGCTGCTTCCAGAAAGACAGGATTAAGTGTGGTCCTCAAGTCCAGTGGATTGACATGACACCATGGGCCAACTATCTTGTGTATCTGCCAGCCTCTTTCTCTACAGGCTTACACCTGTACTCCTGTTTCTGCCCACTATTACTTGGTGATTATTCTTGCAGTATCAGAGTGAAACTGATATGATCTTGATAGGATTAACATCTTAGTTGCTCCTGCGCAGAATAGTTTGTGTCCCAGCCAGCCAGCGGCTTACAGACTAACTAGGCTACTTTCTACTGCTGCTGCTTTCTGGATTGCTGGTAGGGAAGCTTGGTATGCACGATCAGCAGCATAGATGTCCTCTGCAGGTGAATGCCACATTGGTCTCATTAGGGAGACAGAATATTTGCACGCTCTCAAAATTTAAACCCCTATTGTTCCTGAACCTTTATCTTACTACTGGCAGTGTGGTATATCTGTTGTTAAACTACTACTGAATTCCCTTTGCCAATGTAATGCAACTGTGAAACACAAGATGGAGCTAGTATTCAAGAACTTAGTCCAAGTCTAGTACCTTAAGGCTTGTTGATATGGGGAAATTTAGTGGCATAACCTATACTGGTAGAGATTATGCCTGTAATGCCAGTAAACATCCCTGTGTAGAGAAGCTGATCTTAGATCAGCGTTTCTCAAATGTGGCCACCGTGGGCTTTTCTTGCAGCCACAAGCCTCCTGGGCTGTTATTGTGGGGGTGGGGCAAAGTAGCAAGTGCCCCCTCTCCCCCTTGCTCCTGGATGCACCGTTTTGGTGTTGATTGCTGGGGCGCCAGCAGGGGTTGGCCCTGCCCCCACCCTTGGAGACACCTGGGGCACAATGCTGGCGAACCAGGCAACCGGTGAGTTCCCCACATTCCCTGGGGTGGTTGGGCTTCAGCCCTGGAGTGGCGGGGTAGCTCTGGCCACAGGACTTCAGGCTCCAGCTCCCTACTGCCTCCCCTCCACTCACCCCCATTGCTCCTCGCCCCTGCCACCCCCCATCCAGGGCTTAATTTGTCCTGAGACTTGAGAGGGCTGAGTAAGTCTG
>NW_020664444.1:193509-220129 GCF_002925995.2 Terrapene triunguis | reverse complement strand
GCATCCGAAGAAGTGGGTTGTAGCCCACGAAAGCTTATGCTCTAATAAATTTGTTAGTCTCTAAGGTGCCACAAGTACTCCTGTTCTTTTTACTTTAACATAAGTGTCCAGTTTTAATCAAATTCCAGAGCTACTTTGGAAGCCACGTGGAATAGGAACATAGGAACTGCCGTATTGGATCAGACCCAACATCCATCTAGTTCAGTGTCCTGTCTGACAGTGGCCAGTACCAGATGCTTCAGAGGAAGGTGTAAATACTCTACAGTAATCATATATGGGATAATCTTCCCCTCTTCCTCCCGCATTGTCTCAACATAGCCTTTAATACTTAGGCTAGGTCTACACTACCCGCCTGAATCGGCGGGTAGAAATCGACCTCTCGGGGATCGAATTATCGCGTCTCGTCGGGACGCGACAGTTGATCCCCGAATCAACGCTCTTACTCCACCAGCGGAGGTGGGAGTAAGCGCCGTCGACGGGAAGCTGCGGAGGTCGATTTTGCCACCGTCCTTACAGCGGGGTAAGTCGGCTGCGATACGTCGAATTCAGCTACGCTATTCGCGTAGCTGAATTTGCGTATCTTAAATCGACACCCCTCCTCCCCCCCGTAGTGAAGACGTAGCCTTAGATTGCCTTAAGACCTGAAGCATGAGGATTAACACCCCTTTCAAAATATTGTCATTAAGTATAACCTATATCAGGGGTCGGCAACCTATTGCATGCATGCCAAAGATGGCATGTGAGCCAATTTTTAATGGCACGCTGCTGCCTGCCATTAAAAATCCTGCCTGACCCAGCCCGCTCTTCTCCGCCCCCCCACCTACCGCTCTCTCTGGCGGGGGCAGAAGCAAGCTTGCTCCTGCCGGCTGCTGCTGTACAGCAGGCTCCGCCGCAGCCAAGCTTCCCCCTCCCCCCGCCTCATCCCCCAGTGTGCTGCGTGGAGCCCCGCCTCCTCTCCCTCCCTGCCGCCGATGGCCCTTGTGAGGGAGGGGAGAAGAGCAGCCCCAGTGCCCTTGCTGCTCAGACCGGTAAGGAGGCGGAGAAGAGGCAGGGGAAAGGGGGGTAGGAGTGGGGCGTATCCCTCCAGCCCCCTGCCGTGAGCTGGGCAGGGGGCTGGGAACACCCCCCTGATCCCAGCCTACCCCCCAGCCCTCTGCCCTTACCCTTGCACCCCAGCCCCCTGCATCCCCCCACGACCCCATCCTGATTCCTGCACCCTCCACACATACCCAGCCCCCCCACACCCCATGCCCTGACTCCTGCACCCCTCACATGCCCCCAGCCCCCTGCCCTGACTCCTGCACCCTCCACACACCCCTGCCCTGACTCCTGCACCCCCCACATCCCCATCCTGAGCACCAGGTTGGCAGCGGGCTGAGCAGGGCCGGCAGCTGGAACCCCAGCTGGCAAGGGGCCGGCAGCCAGAACCCCAGACGGGCAGCGGGCTGAGCGGGGCCGGCAGCCGGGACCCTGGCTGGCAGGAGCCAGCGGACGGAACCCCAGACTGGCAGCGGGCTGAGCTGCTCGGCCCGCCGCCGGTCTGGGGTGCCGGCCCGGCGGCCCCGCTCAGCCCGCTGCCGGCCTAGGTGAACAGAACCCCAGGCTGGCAGTGGGCTGAGCAGGTCAGCGGCTTAAGATCAGCATTTTAATTTAATTTTAAATGAAGCTTTTTAAACATTTTGAAAACCTTGTTTACTTTACATACAACAGTAGTTTAGTTATATTATATATAGACTTATAGAGAGAGACCTTCTAAACGTTAAAATGTATTACCGGCACGCGAAACCTTAAATTAAAGTGAATAAGTGAAGACTCGGCACACCACTTCTGAAAGGTTGCCTACCCCTGACCTATATAATTAATTATAACCTCTTACCTATATAAATGTCTAAACCCTTTTTGAATCTTGCTAAAATCTTGGCCTCAGTGACATCCTCTAGCATGACTTCCAGTTTTACATGTTGTATGAAAAAGTGTTTCCCTTTAACAGTTCTGAATTTTTCACCTTTTTAATTTCATTGTGTCCCCATGTACTTGTGTAATGAGAGAGGGAGAGCAGAAGCTTGCTATTTGCCCTCTCTTTTTTTGTTTTTGTTTTTTAATTTGATGTTTTTATTATATCCCTCTTATTCATCTCCTTTTTAAGGTAAATAATCTCAATCTTTTCAGTCTCTCTTCATAGTTTTTTCTTGTCCTTGATTATTCTCATCACTCTTCTCTGAACCTTCTTTAATTCTACAGTATCATTTTTGAAATGGAGTGATTAGTACTTTACAAAGTATTCCAGGTGAGACTGCACCATTGATTTATATTCAATGGCAAAAAACTATGCTAATGTAGAGTTAAGTTTGTTAAGTTTGTTTGGTGGTATGCTACCCCCTTGCAGAACACTGAGTTGAGCAAATTCAAAACTTGTGAAAACCAGGAAATGCACTGTTAAGGTAGCCTATGGAACCTTAACTCTGTTCCCTTTAGCAATGTCCCATTATGCCCGTTAACAAATATAGTTTACTCTGCCAACCCTACAGTTGCAAAGAATTGTAAAAGGAGATGAAGCATCCGTTTACAACCCATTCACTTTCACCCACAGGATTCCATCTAACACTGTTAAAGGACAAAAAAGGAGGGGGAGCGCTTGCCCACCCCAGCTTGCCTCTATTCCTTTGGGGCTGGTAGCCTATAGGACATTGGATAGGCTTCAGGTGTAGCCAGGGTATTAGGTGGTATGTATGCTAACACTAGTAGGGCCACTTGATAAAGGTGTGTTTGTGTTCTGAGGACTTGTGTGGGTTACTTTCAGGTGTGTGAGATCTATGTTTTGCACCCTCAGATGTGTGTGAGCAAAGGGAAGAGCTGCATGTGTACCTTTTAGGATCCAGTTTGCATAATTTTAGTGAAAATTGTATACATTATATAATTAGCAAGGCATGGGGTTTATTACAAGGGTATTGTCAGAAGCAAGCAGCATATGAGAGTAGTTAAGCATTTATAATCTGCTTGCATACCCTGTGGTCAGTGTCAGGTGTAGTTGTACTTGTACTGAAAGATGGAGGCAGTAATTGGCTCTGCTTGGTAGAGGTATGGTTGTGAGAACTGTGGATTACTTTGAGGTTTGTGACATAGTTGCGATCTGTTTTCCACCCTCTTGTGTGCAAGGAAAGGGAAGAGTGCATAGGTACCTTCAGGATGCAACATGCATCATTTCTATGTGGAATTGTGTCATGTATCTCCGGAGCAGGGCATAAAGCCTTTATTACAAAGGATATTGTCAGTATGGAGGTGGAATATGAGAGGATTATAATGCTTTAGTGATGGTTAAACGAAAGTGTAGGTTGAGATGGTTTCCTGAGAGTAAGTTGTAAAAGGCTGTGAAATGGTTCTTAAATTGTACCTGAGTGGTATTTTTTCTAGGGAGGTGTGTGTGTGTGTGTGTGTGTGTGTGTGTGCGCGTGCAACCAGATCTGGAATCTTACAGTGTCAATGGCCAGTGTTGAGTATGCACACATTAAGGCATTGTTCAAAGAGGATAGAAGAAAGGTGGCATGAGCAACCTTCCCCTTCCCCTCCTGTTTTCATCTAACATTGTTAAAAGATAACCCTGTGGATGAAAGTGACTGGTTTGTGAAAAGAGGTGACGAGCTTGTATATTTCAGCAACTCTGGGCTTGGCAGAGTATAGGTATGTATGTTAACGAGGGTCTAACGAGCCAGTGCTGAAAGAGAGCAGAGTTAAGGTTGCATGGGCAACCTTTGCTCAACTCCGCTTTCTGCAAGGGAATGACTTACCACTAAACTACTGTTACTCTGCGATAATATCATTTTTTGCCATTGACTTTCCTAGTTTTTTTTAACAGGAAAAGATATGTTGGTAGGAGTTTCCTAGTTTTTTTTAACAGGAAAAGATATGTTGGTAGGAGTTAAGTCATTTAAGCAGTTGTACATATCATGTCCTGCAGTTTACATAACACTGAGCTAGCCAGCTGCCCTCTCCCTCCCACTGCAACACACACACCTCCCTATCCATACCCCTGACCCATTCACTGTGGTCCCCCAGCCCATAAGCAGGGAATGCATCTCCCTGGAGTCCTTGTTACCTGATAAACAGATGTTTCTGTTGCTATTATTTCCTCCCCACCTATAACTTGATTCCTGTGTAGTTTGTGGCGTGAAGGACAACTATGTTACAGTGGAGTGTTTCAGAATGGTTGGAGGGTGGAGTTTGTGGCAGGGCCAGCGAGAGAAACCACAGATAGGGTGGTTGTTCTGAACTGCTGACAATCTTATGTCTGAGAGAGAGATCCTCTGATCCCTGTCCAATCGATATGTCCCATCTTGAGAAACAGTGAGAGTTTGCAGTGTTTCTATGCCAGACAGCATACGTTTTCTGATCAGCCATGAACTTTCCAATTTCCTGATTGAATGTTTTTTCCAATGCTTATCAGTAGCTTTTATATTGTCACTGTAACAATTATTCAGATGCTCAGCCAAATCCGAGTAAACTATCACAGCTCCTGGACACAAATCTCTGATGTTGTCTAAATCTGCTCTGGTACATTCTATGAGATGTATGACAGGAATAAGGCCCCAGTGAATCACAACAATGTTGGGTAGAGCACAACCTCTAAAATCAATGGTTAGAGGCTGCAGAGTGGGCAAAACATGATGCCATCGTAGGCCACCTCTCTTCACGCAAATTTTTTTTAGAATTTTTTTTTTTTTTTTTAAGAATACCAGGGTTGGAAGGGACCTCAGGAGGTCATCTAGTCCAACCCCCTGCTCAAAGCAGGACCAATCCCCAGACAGATTTTTGTCCCAGATCCCTAAATGGCCCCCTCAAGGATTGAACTCACAACCCTGGGTTTAGCAGGCCAATGCTCAAACCACTGAGCTATCCCTCCCCCCAAATCAACCTATAGTCAGCAATCCCCATGTCATGGTGCACTCTTTGCTCTTCTGCCACTTCCACCCCCTACCTCCCCGCCATCTGTCCCCCCAGTGGCTAGTAAAATAGACTTTTTTTTCTCAAACAACCAATCCAAGGCTTGCCTCTCCCTCCCCCCCAAAGTCCTTTGTCTCTGGCTCCTCCCCACTTGATATAACAAAAATTACTGTTTGACTGGCTGCTCACTATTCTGCTGTGTTCACTGTAAACCTCCCAATAAAATAAAAATGTGTTATATTGTAACACAGCTTGTAGCAAGCAACAAAGATTGAATAACTCATTGCACAGATGTACAAAGGTGGGACTAGAAACCTCAGTGGTAGGGTATTGACCATGGGCAACGGTGTTAGCACAGTCCCTCGAACAACCCAGGCAAGCATAAGGTGGATGCATGGAAATCCTCATTTTTTTTTTTCTTTATTAGCGCACGCATAACATAATCCTTCCAGAATGCACATCTACGCAAGCAATGAATGTTTTTTTCTTAAATACTATTCACAGTTTGGGTCCCCCAAAGACTTAGTGGGTGCCATGCAGTACCTTGGGTAAAAATTGACTGAGACTATTTTGATCCACATCACAGCAATAGTCTGATCTCTAGATCTGTGCCAAAAAAAAATCTAGAAACATTTAGAAAAAACAGCTGGTTTTTTTTTCTTTTTAGGGCTTGTGTCTCTGGAACCCCTGGTTTAAAGGACCCCAAATTTGGGTCATTCACCCTGCACAGCACTCCCACGAGGCACAAAACATTTCAGAAAAATCCATTAAAGCATGTGCATTTTAGAGCATTTAAAAGCATGATCCTCTAAACAAGAAGGATACAGGGATGATGGACAGAAAGGGTTCCTCTACACATCGTCTCCAGTGCAGGAGGCTCTGAAAGGTGTGAAACATTCATTTCAGTGTGATGTTGCCAGCTGAATGGGAACACCCCATATAGATGAATACAACCTGAAACAATAGCTGAGGCCAGCTGTACTCCACAAATGTACATTGGTATAACTACATTGCTCAGGGGTGTGAAATCCACTATACTGAGTAGCCAGCACTGTGTCAATGGGAGGACTTCTCCCGTTGGCATAGCTACCACCTCTTGCAGAGGTGGATTAACTGTGCTGTTGGGAGAAGCTCTCTCATGTAGTAGTGTCTTCACTGAAGCGGTGCAGCTGCACTGGTGCAGCATTTTAAGTGTAGACCTGCAAACTGTTCCATTCATCTCCGTGGGTCTTCCTATTCCCCTCCTGAGTGCTTTAGAGCTTGTGAAATGCATGAAGGATTCCTGTTCTCCGCACCTCATCCAAAGGAGCAGGACTTCCCCAGATTCTGGCTCACATAGGGAACAGGGAGGGGGCCTGAGCCCCTCCCAAAAAGGCAGACACCCCAGAATCCAATTTACATGGGGGAGGGTTGAAGCACCTGTAGATGGGCACAGGCCCCCCAAATCCTGGCGCACACAAGGAGACAGGTAGTAAGGGACTCTCACACTGTGGGGGGAGAGGGGGAAGGGACAAGGCCTACCACAATCCAGCTCATGGGGTGGGGGGGCGGGAGGAGGTCTCAGACCTCACTAGAGCTGCAAGAGTTCCCTGGATCTGGGCGCACACATGAGAGGGGAGAATGTGGAACTGACAGATGCTGCCTGTCCTTGTTTGCCCCCCAGTTTCCTTGCCACTCACCCCCATGCAGACTTCCCAGTGCCCCACACTTCCACTCTCCTGAGCCCCTAACACCTCTCCCCTTTCCTGCCACCGATCCCCATTTATCTCCTTCCGCATCACCCTTCTCCACTTGCTGCAGGCCCAACCTCAATTGTCTGCTCCCTAATAACTCATCCTTCCTAGGAAGCATTCACATGTTTAATTTTTCTTCACAAAATTCTTTGATTACATTCCCTCCAAAACAAAATTGCCACTCAAGACTCTCAAATTGTAGCAACCTCCAGCTACTCAGTCCAAAACTTTTGTTTTTCTCAGATGGGGGCTTATGCTTATTTTACCCTTAATTATATTAATTAAAGGGTGAATCCATAGCCATCAATGTCAGTAAGGTCTGTAATTCATCTAGTGATTAGTAGCTGTCAGTTTAACAGTACAAAGCAACAGAAGGAAACTTTTTTGGAGGGTTAACTAAGAAACCCCTTGGTCAAATGACCCCAAACTTGGATCACTAACATTACCTTGTACCCCCATAAGGCACACCAAATTTCAAAGCAATCTGAGTAACTGTTCCTATTTTAGTGCACCTAGAAGAGTCAAACTTAAAGCATATAAAATGGTAGGAGTGGAAACCTTTCAAGCTCCCCCCCCTCCCCCCCCCGTATCTGCATGCACAACATAAAAATGGGCACGTCTTCACTAGCAATGTTAAAGCGCTGCCACAGCAGCACTTTAATGTGACTGTGTAGTCACGGCACCAGTGCTGGGAAAGAGCTCTCCCAGCGCTGTTAAACAAACAAACAAAAACAAAAAAAACCACCTCCATGAGGGGAGTAGCTCCCAGCGCTCTAGCACTGTCTACACGGCTATGTTATAGTGCTGAAACTTGCAGCGCTCAAAGGGATGTTTTTTCACACCCCTAAGTGAGAAAGTTGCAGCGCTGTAAAGTGCCAGTGTAGACAAGCCCTTAGTTTGCTTAACTACTTTTCCTGGTTTGAGTCCCCTAAAGGTTCACTGAGTGCCATGCACAACTTTGGGTAAAACTTCACTGGTTGAGACCATTTTGACCTACAGTATATCAATAGTTTAATCTCTAGCTCTGGACAAAACAAAAGCACATAGAAACTTTTTAAAAAGTGGCTGTTTTTTTCGAGGTCTTATATCACTGCAGCACCTACCTCAAATGACCACGAATTTGGGTCACTTACCCCCCCCCCCCTCCGGAAGCACACCAAACTTCAGAGGAATGCGACTTAGCATGTTGTTGTTAAGGGATTTAGGTTGAACTTTAAACAGAAGCTGGAAACAACCTTAACTATAGTGCTGACATGCCACCATAATAAAGGCATTATAATATCTGTGTGTACTATTCTCCATCCCATTCCTTACACATCCTAGTATCACTTTTGCTTTTTTTGACTATAGGTGCACATTGTGCAGAGGTCTTCATTATCTATAATGATGCACAGGACTCTTTCCTGAGTTAATAATTTGTTTAGAATCCTGTAAGGTGTATGAGTAATTTAGTCTCTCCTCTCCAATGTGTATTACTTCATATTTATTGACATGGAACTTCATTTGCCATTATGTTGCCCATTCACCTACTTGTTTAGGTATCTCTGAAGTTCTTCATAGTTCTCTGATCCTAACTAACCAAAATAAATTTGTCACCTGCAAATTTTGCTACCTCATTACTTGTCCTCTTTCAGGTACACCTCTACCCCGATATAACGCTGTCCTCAGGAGCCAAAAAATCGTACTGCGTCATAGGTGAAACCGCGTTATATCAAACTTGCTTTGATCCACCGGAGTGTGCAGCCGTCCCCCCCTCCCCCCGCGAGCACTGCTTTACCGTGTTATATCCGAATTCGTGTTTTATATCGGGTCGCATTATATCGCGGTAGAGGTGTAATTAATAAATATATTTAAACTTTAGATCTAGTATGGAATCGTGAAGCATCCTGCAGTTAATGACAAATATCTCTGAGTAACCTGAGTATTTGGACAACTTGCTCAACATTACTTTGCAATCACATTAACATCTGGTTTCCCTTGGTTTCCAAACTTGCAAACCTCAAATTAGTTCTTGGTGCTTGTATAAAAATATACAAACTAGAAGGAAAATCTCTGTGAATGAGATTTGCCAACTTAATACATAAATCAGTTATCCAAAATAAGAGAATCACCTATAACAATAGATAACGGTCTGGTCTATACTCAAAAGTTAAGTTGACCCAGCTATGCGGCTCAAGTGTGTGGGAAGAATCTACACCTCCTGAGCGACGTAGTTAAGGTGACCTAACCCTCAGTGTAGACAGTGCTAGGTTTATGGAGGAATTTTTCTCTTGACCTAGGTACTGTCTCTCGGAGAGGTGAATTAACTGCTGAGAAGGAGAACCCCTCCCGTTGCCGTAGTGAACGTCTACGCTGAAGCACTACAGTGGCTTGTGCTGCTGTAACATTTCAAGTGTGGACAAGCCCAAGGCACCTTTTCAAGCGTAGTTATGCCCTCACTAGATGGAGTAATATCAGAATGCTGTCCTAGCTTTTACTGTTTGTTCTAGAATTCCTTTCTTGATATTCTTTCCTTCTTTTTAGATCAGATTTCACAATGGAAACAAAGTAGTGGCTCTTGTACCGTTTCCTTCCACCCTCTGTCAGATATTTGTCATTTGAGTGCAAGCTCTTGAGCACAGGGATTGGATTGCCTTATGTGTTTGTATGACATATAGCATCATGAGGTTTTGAACCTTATTGGTGGTCAGAGGCATGTCCTCATTTAAATAATAAAGTATGTCCCCTGTGAAGTTCAGATGTGCTCATACTAGATGCCTTAATTTACTTATTGGCAAACTGAAGTGTTCATAAATCATGCTTATGTGGCAGAGCAAGTTTTAGGCTTTTTCAGTCAATGCCTTCTCAACTTCTTGACCGTGTCTGTATACCACTACTTGCCTTGTTCATACACATGAACCCAGTAGGTACACAGGTGCAGCTGTGAGATATTACTGCAATGCTAAAAACTGACTTGTACTCTTAAACATCTCGTATAATTCGCTGACTCTTAAAATACAAATTCCCAATCTTAGCTCACCATATAAACTCATTAATTAAATAAATTACTGTGAGTAACAAGAAAGATGTCTTTCTGACAAATGATTAGAGTTCTGTATTGGCTACATTTCTTTATGGTAATGTACATAGTAGCCAACCACAAACAAACTTTAGGATTTCTTATAAAATAGATACAGAAATCTCTCACTTCAAAGCTCAGATATCATGGTGGGTGATCTTTATAAAAACCTAGATAATGATTGAATAGTGCAGCTGTTCAGCAAATGGTAGAACTCTGCACAATGAGATGGGTATTCTTCAGTTTCTGACCTTACCTGAACCTGTAGGGAGAAGGTAAAGTACATGTACCCAAACTACAACTCACCCAGGATGATGCAGTTCCCTTATTGGTGCCAAAGCTACTGGGGGATCGTAAGTGACCCAAGTATTTAGGGCCACTGTCTTGCATCTTACATGGTGCTCCCTAATGCAACACAGTGGTATTGGTACAGTACTGGCATGGTGGGGAGACAACCCCTACTGAAGCAGTGACACCACTTTTTGCAGCAGCTGAGTACTCCTTTAGTAATCCCCCCATTGTGAAATTTAGTGAGAAGTGGTATGTCTGTAGTCTGTATCTAATTCATCATCCTTAAGGGATATACCTAAGTAACTTCCTACCTAAATGACAAGAGGCCACACTGACCCAGGTGCAGTGGCAGCAGATAGAAAACCGGTGGCCCAGTACCCTATTACGACTGCAATGTGACTCGGGTAGCTCAACCAACTTCTTCATAGGGGGATTGCCTGTAAAGACTCCAACACCCTAGAGAGAGACTCCATGAGGAGACAGCCTGTAAAGATACCTTCACTGTTCCATCAGTGACTGATATAATCGGCACCAACCTTCATGGAACTTTCCTTGTCTGTATTTAGAGACCTGTTTGCTCAGATGTGTGCCTATGCTGGTCTTGAGCACGAGAGCAGCTTCATCTTTTGTTGTTTTTCCTCAGGGAAGGGCATGCAGTGAAGATTGGATTGCAATATTCCTACCGTCATTAAAATCATGGGTGGGTGGGGTATTCTTATTTAGAAACTGAAGAATTATCAGTGATCGATAATAGTGTTAGGCAGTACCTAGGTCAAGATAATAGGATTGGGATGTTAATAATAGTACAGTAACAACACTGAGGGAGAAATGGGAGACTTCTAAAGAAGAGTAGCTTAAACAAAATCCAGGAAACATTTAATTGAAATTAACTTAGTGTCTTAAAACTACAAAATACATTTTAAAGAAGGAAATTAAAAAGTTTTTAAAAAAACCTAATAGGTAGGCAGAGGGGCAAATATCCTATACAAAATATGAAAATAAATGTATATAATATAGCAGATAGTCATGTAACAGCCCTACTTGTGCTTGAATGTTTTTTTTCCCCGGCATGCACCTTTAATTTCTCTCTGTTCTCTTTAGACTATAAACTCCCCATCTATTGTGAAAGTGCTTGGCATACTTTGGGTGTTACCATAATCTAACTAACTTTTCTGAAATTTCCTGACAGACACCATGGGAAGGAGGCTTATTTAAACTACGGATGCTTTTCAAGGATGACTATCCCTCCTCACCCCCAAAATGTAAGTAAAGTGACAGAATACCAGTTTCTAGTAGAATGATGTTGAATCTGAGTGCGTATCGCCATATGAAAAACTACCTGATAGGGTGGAGCTCTTATAACACTTCATTAATTATCCTGGATGCTTAATCCCTATTATAATTAAAACTAAAATGGTTATAATCCTTATTTTCATGTGCATTTACATATACATCTTTAAAATAAAATTTTCCCTGGCTTGCCTCTTTAGAAAGTTTAAGAAAGCTGTTCAGCTACTGAAATTCAGGGAGATTAGAAAAATCTGTGGGTTTTTTTGTTTTGTTTGGGGGTTTTTTTTGGTTTGAGGTTTTTTTAGGGGGAAAGGGATTGGGTTTTTTAATTAATGATCACTTTTTTTCTAATATGGTTCCAGTAAAAATGGCTTAATTTTGAAACTTGGCATAGTCGTCACTGACAACTGTTGCATCTGCTTAGTTTTATATTGAAAATTGTGTATTGTGCATTCTTGATAGAAAAGTACCTTAAGTTAAGAGGATAGCACCTAAGTGGAAGCAGTGTGAATGTGTGTGCAGTGAGTGAAGTGCATACACCTCTACCCCGATATAACGTGACCCGATAAAACACGAATTCGGATATAACGCGGTAAAGCAGTGCTCCAGGGGGGCGAGGCTGCGCACTCCAGCGGATCAAAGCAAGTTCGATATAACGCGTTTTCACCTATAACGCGGTAAGATTTTTTGGCTCCTGAGGACAGCGTTGTATTGGGGTAGAGGTGTACTTGTTTCGAAAGACCTCCATAAGCTGCATAGACAAACAGCAAGAGCTCTCAGGCTACCTAGCTCCAGATTTTTCTTCATTCTGTTTTTTAAAAATATAGTTTTAATTAAATATTAAAGATGGGAAATCAAATTTTCAAAAGTTAGGATTGTTCTATCAATTTTTAACTTAGCTAAGTTGTGTCCACCTCGTATTTTTCTGTTCCTTTTCCTTAAATGTTCCAATGTACTATAAGATACACAGGAGGTGCAGCGTTGTTGTAGTAGTAATTTTTGGAGTGCTTTCACTTTAACATAATCATAACATTACATTAACATAAATTTGGCTTTTTTGCATGTGATATGCATACAGGACACATAGTATTACATAAATAACAATTCTTGCTTTGCAATTTTTTATCCTACTGCAAGCTGTAGAAACCATTTGTATTTATGATTATCTTTGGTGTTCGTAATAGTGGTATTTGGCTGCTGAGTCAATACATTCTGCTTTATGATAGCTATATAGCTACTACTGATTTTAATGTTCCAGTATCTATTAGGGAAATTTGTAGGAAAACTGTCTTTAAAATTCATGGATTTTCTATCTATGGAGTTCTGTTGCCCTAGCTAACCACTGGATTTCTTGAACAAATTATTTTTCAAATCTATTATTTAAATTACCACATAGGGCTTTTTAAAAACAAGGCTGCTGCTTTTTGATGTCTTAACACATTCCTGCTTCAGATGATGCTCATCGCACATTGATGTCAAGATTTAAGTTTTTCCAATTAGAACATAAGAATGGCTATACTGGGTCAGACCAGTGGTCCATCTAGCCCAACAGCCTGTCTTCCGATAGTGGCTGGTACCAGGTACTTCAGGAGGAATTAACAGAACAGGGCAATTATCAAGTGGCCTAATCCCAGCTTCTAGCAGTCAGAGGGGTAGGGACATCCAGAGCCTGAGATTGCATCCTGACCCTCTTGACTAATAGCCATTGATGGGCCTATCCTCCATGAACTTGTCCAATTCTTTGTGGAATCCAGTTATGCGTTTGGCCTTCACAACGTCCACTGGCAATGAGTTCCACAGGTTGACTGGGTGTTGCATGAAGAAGTACTTCCTTATGTTTGTTTTAAACCTGGTGCCTATTAATTTCATTGGGTGACCCCTGGTTTTTGTGTTGTGAAAGGGTAAATAACACATCCATATTCACTTCTTCCATACCATTCGTGATTTTTATAAACATCTATCCTGTCCCCCCTTAATCGTCTCTTTCCTAAGATGAACAGTCCTAGTCTTTTTAATCTCTCCTCATATGGAAGTTGTTCCATACCCCTAATTGTTTTTTGTTGACATTCTCTGTTCTTTGCAATTCTAATATCTTTTTTTGAGATGGGCGATCAGAAGTATATGCAGTATTCCAAGTTTAGGCATACTATGGACTTGTATAGAGGCATTATGATATTTTCTGTCTTATTATCTATCCCTTTCCTAATGGTTACCTACATTCTGTTAGCTTTTTTGATTGCTGCTGCACAGTGAACAGATGTTTTCAGAGAAATATTCATGATGACTCCAAGATCTCCTTTGTGACTGGTAACAGCTAATTTGGACCCCATCATTTTATATGTATAGTTGGGATAATGAATTGAATGGGATGCTCTCTGAGAGAGTACAGTATGCCACCTAAAGGTTTCTGTCCTGTTTCTTCAAGACCTTGGAAATTTACCTGATGTGTTTAGGCTCTTTCTTCAGTTGATCTCCAATTTAATGCTTGTGACATAAGACAGCCTACCTTTTCACTTGTAAAAACATACAGCAGGCATTTGGAGAAATATCAGCTGGCTTGAAAGATTCTGCCAGTATTAATGGAATTCCTCATTTTAAAGATAGGGAATATCTCTGAAACTGTCTTGCTACAGAATCAGTCATCTGTCACTTTGCATTTAAGTCCTTAAAAAGGAAACAGAGGTATTAAAGAAACACAATTTAATTTTAGGGACAAAATTGATTGTACAACCTAAATGGAATAGAAATGTCCTGATTTAAATGCAATTTAAGCTTAATTTAAAATTCACTGTTGTGTTCTGAATGCAGTTATTGGTCTTGTACATAAAGATAAAGTGAAACACGGGGAAAAAAATGATGGAAACTTAAAATAGACAAACTCTTGGTAAGGAGACTTTTTAAAGGTATTATAAATGTCTCTTTAATGTAACACTTGCAATGAAGGGGGGGAATAGGTGGTGAAAAATGTATACATGTGGTCATCTGAGTTGATCTGCTTCATTATTTTATGAAGGAGTGTGGAGTATTGATATAAGTAGTATTGCATTTTGGGCCCAGGCCATCACAAAACTACTCTAAATAGAGCTTGGTGAAATAGCAAGAGAAACTGTCCTCTGGTTTAAGAGCTGTTGCTTGTGGCAGTGCTTGTTTCGGGAACTGTATTTCAAAGCAGGATGTTTGTTGTGCTCCTCATAATTTCAGTGCCCATTAATACTAATATCCACCGACTGTTCATACAGCAGTTTAAACATATAAAGAGCGTTGTGTGTTAACTATTATCCAGGATACACTTTCAGTCCATCGTATTTCATAGTGGTGGGATCTGAGCTCTGGGAGGAAGCAGTAAAGGTTTGGGTGAGCTGCTCTGTACAGAGTTCTTTTAAGTAATAAATGATCCCCTGTACATTTTCACTGCACTTAGTGCCATTTAGCATTAATGAAATCCTCCTATCTTAGAATGGATAATAGGTAATATTGTTCATTCAGAACATATTTTGGCCTGGACTGATCAGGTTAATCAGTAATGTGACTGAGATCTGACGTGGAGATACAAGTAGACCCAACAAAGGAGGGAGAACTAAAGGTAACTGCACTGCAGAAAAACTTAATGGATTTTCTGAATGGGATTGTGACAATGGGAGATGGCCAGCTTTACTAAAAGTCGACTTTTTAAATGTTCTGATTTAATGAAACTTGGTCCAAAATCTTAGATTTGCACATAAAGAAATCTTTTCTTCCTTAGGTAAATTTGAACCACCATTATTCCACCCAAATGTGTATCCTTCAGGCACAGTGTGCCTCTCCATCTTAGAGGAGGATAAGGATTGGAGGCCAGCAATCACAATTAAACAGGTCATAACATTCTTCTGTTAAAACTGTACACCTTTGCTTGCTTTGTCAGCTTATCTTTTGTGTGATTCTGGAATGTCTTGTGCACAATTCTACATTTTATTTATAGAAGTTCTGATTTGTATATGTTTCATAGTAATATTTACATAAATTATTTTTTCCATATTTTCTTATACAGATCTTGTTAGGAATACAAGAACTTCTAAATGAACCAAATATTCAAGACCCAGCTCAAGCAGAGGCTTACACAATTTACTGGTTAGTTGTTGGGTTTTTCTGGGGGTTTTTAAACACATTGACTGGCTTATAGCTGTTTGTAAACTCTGGGTCTCCATTTGAGTGATTGACGGTAAGACAGGTAAACCAGCTTCTAGAAAATAATTTCTGGGTCTGCTTTATGTAGAGATGTTTAGTTTTATGCTGTAACCTCAATAAAACAACCAACTAACTTTAAAGTTAAGGTTGAAGGTCCAGTGATAAGGCAATTTAATACAGTAGCATATAGAGGCTCTAATGAGGAATCAAAGTCCCATTATGCTGTACGGATATGTAAAGAGAGTCTTTGCCCCTAAAGAGTTTACAATCCTAGGTTAACAAGACTTAACAGTTGGGTGAAATTAATGTGTAGAAGCAAGGGAGAGGAAGGATGAGTTAACAAGTCCTGTACAGTAGCTACATGCACAATCATTCCTCATTACATTCCTAACTGTAATGAACTGGGAGGTTCTGTAGCCATTTTGGTCTTAAAGTAGTGGATTTACAGCTATTTTGGGGGAGTTTGTGCAGTGTATATGGGGCAGCATAGGAAAGAGTATGGAGATCTTAGTGAGAAGTGGGTTTATGGGTGGTGAAGGCTGGGAACTTTGGCAGAATGAAATGGCATTGGATGCAATGAGATTATCAGTCTGATAAGTAGTGTAGGGCTAAGCTGTGAAATCTTAAAGGTAAGAAAGAACATCTCTGATTGTCCAAGCAATCTTCTCTGAGATCCTTCCTGTCCCATAAGCAAAGAAAGACAGAGGGCAGAAGATTCTGAAAGTGAATTGCTGGCTAGGTAAGTGGTGCAGGATGGAGGGCTGTCTTTGCAGAACATTGTTCCACCTTCTATGGGAAGAGGAGGCTGTATAGCTTGGATGGCTTCCACCTCAGTAGAAGAGGGACCAATCTCCTTGGGGAAAGGCTAGCAAGAATAGTCAGGAGGGGGTTAAACTAATAGCAAAAGGAGACGGTGGAAAGAGGGAAGACACGAGCACTTAAGTGGCAGAAAATTGAGATGTTGAGAACAGAATGAATCAAGGAACCAAAGGACATGAGGGGAAGAAATTCTTTAGTTGCCTATACACTAATGCTAAGAGCCTGGGTAACAAACAAGAGGAACTGGAATTGCTCATTTATTAACGTAAATTTGACGAGTGGTATTACAGAAATCTGGTGGGACGATTCACATAATTATGTTAAAATCAATGGTATAACCTATTTAGGAAGGATCAAATAGGCAAAAGGGGAAGGGGAGTGCACTCTGTGCCAAAAATTGGCATAATCTGTTAGTCACTGACTCTCCAAAAAAAAGTTATCTTGAATGCTTATGGATCAATGTTCTAACAGAAAGTACAACATGGGGTACCAGTTGATGCCTGCTACAGACCACTAAATCACACTAGGGAACAGAATAACTGCCTCCTTATGTATCTATCTATAATGTGTAGGGGGAAAAACTGAGAGATCGTGGAGGACTTTAGTTTGAGAGAGACATGCTGGAGGTCTCATGCTGCCAGTACAAAAACAACCTTGGAATTTCTAAACATTATAGTTGAGTTTCCTAACTCAAAAAGTGTTGCAGCTAATGTAGAGGAGTTGTATGTTAAACCTTGTCCTAACAGATAAAGAACTGATCACAGAATTAAAAGTTAATGGTAGGTTTGGTACAAGTGCTCGTGGCTTGATCACATTTATAATGTGCAAGCAGAATAAAGTCCAGACCAGTAATATATCTACTTAGAGATTTAATAGGGCCAATTTTACAAAGCTGAAAGCAATTATGAACCGAAGCAGCTGCGAGGAAGAATTTAATCAAAAAAAGTGAATGATAATTGGTTATCGTTTAAGAACCCATTCCTAGATGCCCAAAAAGCCACAATTGAGGAAGAAGACTGTGCTGGTTAAAAAAACCAACCTGGTTTAGAGGGGAATTGAAGGCAACTGAAAAAAATAATATATAACAATGGAATAAAGGGGAAGTTGATAATAGTGACTGTAAATCAGAAGTGGGAATTGCAGAACATTTATTGGGAAAGTCAATAGACACAAGGAGAAATCTTTGGCCAGCAGTGTTAGGGACAATAAGTGGGTTTTTTGTTTTTGTTTGTTTTTGTGTGTTTTGGTATTGGTCCATTACTAGATGGAAATGGAAGAATTAACCACAATAATGCAGAAAAGACAGAAGTGTTCAGTAAATATTTCTGTTCTGTATTTGGGGTGTGGGAAAACATGATGCAGTCTCATCATAAGGTGATAACTCTTTCCTTTCCACTAATATCTCTGTGGGATGTTATAAGCAGAAGAAAGTTTGACATTTTTAAATCAGCAGGTTCAGATAACATGCATCAGATAGTTTTAAAAGCCTGAGGTGTTTGCTGGACTGTTAATGTTCATTTTCAATAAGTCTTGGGGAAGTTCAAGAAAAATTTAAGAAAATGAATGTGCCTATTTTTAAAAAGGGTAAATGGGCTGACTTGGGAAACTATAGAGCTGTCAGGCTGACATCAATCCTGGGCAAGATGATGGAGCAGCTGATACAGGAACTCGTTCAATAAAGAACTAAAGGAGGGCAATGTAATTAATGCAAATAAACCCGAGTGTGGCAAATAGATCAACGTAAGAACGGCTATACTGGGTCAGACCAAAGGTCCATCTAACCCGGTATCCTATCTTCCGACAGTGGCCAATGCCAGGTGCCCCATAGGGAATGAACAGAACAGGTAATCATCAAGTGATCCATCTACTGTCGCCCATTCCCAGCTTCTGGTAAACAGAGGCTAGGGACACCATTCCTGCCCATCCTGGCTAATAGCCATTGGTGGACCTATCCTCCATTAATTTATCTAGTTCTTTTTTGAACCTTGTTATAGTCTTGGCCTTCTCAACATTCTCTGGCAAGGAGTTCCACAGGTTGACTGTGCATTGTGTGAAGAAATACTTCCTTTTGTTTGTTTTAAACCTGCTGCCTATTAATTTCATTTGGTGACCCCTAGTTCTTGTGTTATGAGGAGTAAATAACACTTCCTTATTTACTTTCTCCACATCAGTCATGATTTATAGACCTCTATCATATCTTCCCCCCCCCCCCGCCCCCATCATCTCTTTTCCAAGAAGCTGTTCCATACCCCTAATCATTTTTGTTGCCTTTTTCCAATTCCAATATATCTTTTTTGAGATGGGGTGACCACATCTGCATGCAGTATTCAAGATGTGGGCGTACCATGGATTTATATAGAAGCAATGATATTTTCTGTCTTATCTATCCCTTTCTTAATGATTCCCTACATTCTGTTAGCTTTTTTGGCTGCCACTGCACATTGACTGGTGGATGTTTCATTTGCGGACCCCTAGTTCTTGTGTTATGAGGAGTAAATAACACTTTCTCTACACCAGTCATGATCTTATAGAACTCAATCATATCTCCCCTAAGCTGTCTCTTTTCCAAACTGTAAAGTCCCAGTCTTATTAATCTCTCCTCATACAGCAGCCGTTCCATACCCCTAATCGTTTTTGTTGCCCTTTTCTGAACCTTTTCCAATTCCAATACATTTTTTTTTGAGATGGGGCGACCACATCTACACACAGTATTCAAGATGTGGGTGTACCATGGATTTATACAGAGGCAACATATTATTTTCTGTCCTGTTATCTATCCCTTTCTTAATTATTCCCAGCATTCTGTTTGCTTTTTTTGACTGCTGCTGCACATTGAGTGGATGTTTTCAGAGAACTATCCACAATGACTCCAAGATCTCTCTCTTGAGAGGTAACAGCTAAAACTAACTTGATATATATATTTTTATGAGATTACCAGTTTGGTTGGTAAAGGTAATAGTGATGTCATAATATACTTAAACTTCTGTAAGGTGTTTGATTTGATACTGCACAACATTTTGATTAAAAAATTAGAACAATATAAAGTTAACATGGTGCACATTAAATGGATTAAAAACTGTCTAACTGTTAGGTCCCAAAATGTAACTATAAATGGGGAATCATCATTGAGCGGGGTGTGTTTAAAGTGGGGTCCCGGAGGGATCAGTTCTAGGTCCTGCACTATTTAACATCTTTATCAGTGACCTGGGAGAAAATATAAAATCATCACTGATAGTTCGCAGATAACACAATAATTGCGGGAATGGTAGATAACTAAGAGGATGGGTCACTGATTCAGAGCAATCTGGATTGTTTGGTAGATTGGGCACAAGCAAACAGTATGTGTTCTAATATGGATAAATATAATCATATGTATCTGGGAACAAAGAATTTAGGCCATACTTAGAGTACCCCATTCTATATCCTGAGAAGCAGTGACTCCGAAAAAGATTTTGTGGTCACGGTAGTTCATCAGCTGCACATGAGCTCTCAATGTGGCCAAAAGAGCTTAATACGATCCTGGGATGCATAAACAAAGTAATCTCGAGTAGGAACAGAGAGGTTATCTTACCTCTGTATTTGGCACTGGTGCAACTGCTGGAGCACAGTGTCTAGTTCTGAGGTCCCACAATTCAGGAAGGATGTTGATAAATTGGAGAGGGTTCAGAGAAGAGCCACAAAAATGATTAAAGGATTAGATAACATACCTTACTGGTAGACTCAAGGAGTTCGATCTATTTAGCTTAACAGAGGAGGTTAAGGGGTGACTTGATTAGTCTATAACTACAAGGTTCAACAAGTATTTAATAACAATCTCTTCAATCTAGCAGAGAATAATGCAACATGATCCTATAGCTGGAATTGAAGCTAGACAAATTCAGACTGGGAATAAGGTGTACGTTTTTAACAATGAGAGTAATTAACCACTGGAACAATTTATCAAGTGTCTTGGTGGATTCTCCATCAGTGACCATTTTTAAATCAAGATTGGATGTTTTGTTTTTTTTCTAAAAGATTTGGGGAAGTTCTGTGGCTTGTAGTATACAGGAGGTCAGTCTAGATGATCACAATGGTTCCTTCTGGCCTTAGAATCTATGAATTGGTGAAAAGTGGAGTTCTAAGAAGGATTCAAAAGGGGCAGTGGGGGAAGAGACAAGACCTTAAAGGAAAATTATTTTGGCAGCAGAGTCTTGAATGGGCTTTATGGGATCAAAGTCTCAGTAGTAAAGACCAGAGATGAGATAAGTGTAAATGGGAGCTTTGGCAGTCTGGAAAGAAAAGACCAGGTTTTGGAGACTATATGAAGGAAAAAGTGCCATATTTTGGAAACAGTCTGGCTATGAAGGCCCATAGAGAGGGCAGAGCCAAAAAATGACATTCAGATTATGAACCTGAGTGATTGGGAGGATGGGAGTGGTACTATAATGACCAAGAAAGGATGAGGATGGAGTATTGGTCCTGGGATTTAGTTAAGAAAACCTCATTAGATACTTTGAGAACAGCATGAATATAGTGGAGACCACAGAAGCAGGGTTGGAATGGATCCAGGATCCAGCAGGCAGAGAGGAATTGGAGGCAATGGTTGTAAACAGTACATTCAGAGAATTTAAAGATGTAGTAATGTGAGGCAGATAGTGTCAATGTGGCTTTTTTAGCATGGAGCAAGAGCATAAGAACATAACATAAGAATGGCCGTACCGGGTCAGACCAAAAGTCTATCTAGCCCAGTATCCTGTCTACCGACAGTGGCCAATGCCAGGTGCCCCAGAGGGAGTGGACCTAACAGGCAGTGATCAAGTGATCTCTTTCCTGCCATCCATCTCCATCTTCTGACAAACAGAGGCTAGGGACACCATTCCTTACCCATCCTGGCTAATAGCCATTAATTGACTTAACCACCATGAATTTATCCAGTTCTCTTTTAAACGCTGTTATAGTCCTAGCCTTCACAACCTCCTCAAGTAAGGAGTTCCACAAGTTGACTGTGCGCTGCGTGAAGAAGAACTTCCTTATATTTGTTTTAAACCTGCGTATTAATTTCATTTGGTGACCCCAGTTCTTGGATTATGGGAATAAGTAAATAACTTTTCCTTATCCACTTTCTCCACATCACTCATGATTTTATATATCTCTATCATATTCCCCCCCTTAGTCTCCTCTTTTCCAAGCTGAAGAGTCCTAGCCTCTTTAATCTCTCCTCATATGGGACCTGTTCCAAACCCCTAATCATTTTAGTTGCCCTTTTCTGAACCTTTTCTAGTGCCAGTGTATCTTTTTTGAGATGAGGTAACATGATAGTACCTTACCCACCTTCTGTCTAAATACTTTAGTATATGAAGAGCACTTACCATGACATTCCTATTACTTCATTATTTTCACAGACATCTACTCTGTGGCAAATCTAACAGAGTAACTCTGTAAATGTCTTGTCTCCTTCCCCAACATGCTTTTACTTCTAAGATACAATCTTCTTCCTATTTCCTGCAGCAAATCCTACTGGACAGATGTTAGTGAGCTCTGTCTTACCCGGGCTACCAACCTGTTTTGACTAGTCACTTCTTTCCAAACAAAATGGGTCCTACAGTGCAAATGACCCTCTCATTAATTAAATGAGCAGTGTTTAAACAGTGAGCTGTTGGTATAGCCAAGATTTTTTTTTTTTTTTTTCTTTCTGTTTACCCGTCGGTCAGTTCAGTCATGGGTTTTCCTACTGTCATGAGTACGTAAGATGCTTCATCTCTGCCTAATCTCTCTTGCCTTAAGGAATAATTTGAGGGTCTCATATGGATGAGAACTACTTAAATAGTATTGATTGTGCAACTTGACATAATTTCTGAAACGTCTAATGACCTTTATTTTTTTATATCCAGCCAAAACAGAGTGGAATATGAAAAGAGGGTTCGAGCACAAGCCAAGAAGTTTGCGCCATCATAAGCACCTGTCATACAGCATCTTAAAAAGGAAGGGATTGGTTTGGCAAGAACTTGTTTACAAAATTTTTGCAAAATCTAATGTTGCTATGTACAATTAATATTCACTTAGGGGAGGGGGTCGTATGTGTGCCATTTTCCATATTCGCCACTTGTATACAGTTCTGAATTCGCTGAATTGCCCCCAGTTTTTTCATACAGGGTCTCTTCCTTCAGTCTTTTGTATTTTTGATTGTTATGTAAAACTTGCTTTTATTTTAATATTGATGTCAGTATTTCAACTGCTGTAAAATTATAAACTTTTATACTTCTATAAATTCACTAGTATCTCTAGTTACTTTGCTATCTGATGCAGGCATGCTTTAAAATGTTTAGAACTATATTTAGACTCTAGCTGGCTGTATGAAAAAATCATACCCTCCACCCCCTTCCCTCCCCTTAATTTGTTTTTCTATCTTTCAGAAACTAGGTTGTTATTGCTTAAGAGCCTCAGAGATCCAAAGTCAGCCAGCATCTTGATTCTGCATCACTTCCTTTTGTGTTTATATGGCGTTTTGTCTGTGTTGCTGTTTAGAGTAAATAAACTGTTTATATAAAGGTTTTTGTTTCATTATCTTCATTGAAATGATTAAAAGGAGAAAAGCCTTCCAGTTAAATATAGTCTCAGAAAGCAAAATTCAATTACCCTTCCTTTTTATAAAGGCTTCTAATATTGTACGCCTGTTTCATTGTTAGCCTTCCCCCCGGGACCCCCCATTGTAGAAGTAACCCTTCTCTAACTCTTTACTCCTGAATGATAGTCACTCAGACTTGGTTAAGCTAAATCAATTTCTCAGATCTTTTAAGGAAAGTCAACTCTGACTAGCACATTGGCCATTACCAAAGCTGCTGATTATAGTTGTGCTGATTGGACAATATTGTGACTAGACTACAAATTTATCAATAGGCCAGTGCCAAGAAGCATAATTGATTATCTTCATCTTTGGGATCTGATAATTTAGGGTAACCAGTTTAGAGTGACTGGTTCACAAATCAAAACTTTTTGAAGCCCAGGCATATACTAGGATGCCTGACATCCACACCCCAAAGAAGGGTGAACTGTAACATTTCTTACATTGTTTATCTAAGGAGGAGTGCATGTGATCTGCAGTATTTAAATATTTAAAATTATTTTGCTTTAAAAAAAAAAAAAAATTAGTGCCTTATGAAAGCCAGAGTATGTAATGTTTAGGGAAAGGGCAAAGTTCTTGTCTGTAAAATGCAAAAGGCCACAGTTAACCCATATGAAGGGAGGAATTCAAATATGCATGACCCTTCTCCCCCTTCCCCCCCTCACCCCCCCACAACTCTGAAATGTAACAGCATTTCTCTAGATTCAAAAACAAAAACAAAAAACCATATCACTGGTGATGAAATGCAGAAAGCGTCAACCTGTCTGTGGTATAAAATTAGTGCTATAGTTAGACTTGCTTTGAAATCTAACTTCTCTGTTGTAGCAATAATCAATTGTCCTGTGATTCCATTTTTATTACATTTTTACAGAAGTATAGTAAGTAAGGCTGAGTGCTGTATCTGATTATGGTGGTTGCCGTCCAAGTGTGGAAATATTCCCTCGAATCTGTGAGGCTAACTGCCTCACTTTCTCTCTCATTTGATCCCACACACTGCTACTATGCCATATTTTTTAAATCTTGCCATATTTTTTAAAGATAGCTAATTGGGAAAGCAGCCTTTGAACCAATGGATAAAAGAGAAAATGTCAAGTTAGAAAGAAACTTCCCTCCAGATAGCAAAAAACTCCCTCCAACAAAATGAAGTCCCTAATCTAGTTTTTCAAAACCAGTGTGAAATCCTGACCCACTGAAGTCAATGGCAAAACTGCCATTAACTTTAATGGGGTCAGGATTTCACCCAGTGATAGATTACCACAAAAAGGGAGGGGGAGCTGATTTAGAGGAAAATCCTTGCTAGGGGATGAGATAATATATCAGAGATCATTAGTCATATGTTCTCTAATTTTACTGCAGGACCTTCAGAGGTTTTTTTTTTTTTTTACTCTACAAAATCTAAAATGAATGGAAATGTTTTCATGGCAAAACATGGTGGAGGGAACCTTGCTTGTTTTTATCGCGTCTTACAGTGCTGGAAACTCCTAAAACAGCATTCTCCTGCTGCATGAGAAGCATAAAGCAAAAAAAAGTCTAATTTCACTGTTGTTGCTGAAAGAAATGCAAAAAATAACCAACATATTATTAAGTGAACTAGTGGTTTAAATGTTGTCACTAATAAGACAGATTAGGAGTTTTCCTGACAGTGTTCCTTTCCCTAGGATATAAAATGGAATACCTACATTCATTTCCTTTCCTGGTAACTGTTAAATGTAAACACAGTCTGGGAGTTTAATAAATAAATAAAATTTAAAAAGCTATGACTAACCTGTTTCTTGTGTTTCCAAAAACTTATGCTCCAGGTGTACAATAACCTCCACATCACATGCTGCTTTACTGAGGAAATAAAATACATGTATGTTAGGAAAATATTTAACTTTGAATCTTTTAAATTTTGGTTGAATTAACTGATACTTGAAATCTTGTATTGAATTTATGAGAAACTATGTGATCATGTCTGAGGCAAGAGTGCCTTGTTTAGCAGGATGATTCTATAGTTAACATATTCCTCAGTTTTGAGGGGTTTAGGGGTTTATAATACAAAAGAAATCAGATACACAATTCAGCTGGATTTTATACCTATAGGGTGCTCCCCAGAAAGCCTTTTTTGCAATTACTACTCTAAATCTAGCATTTTGTTGAGTAGTGATTAAACATCCATATGAAAATGGATGCATCTTTTAGATGTCAATATGCTAATTTTTGTGTGCAATGGTAGCAGTTTAAGGGCAATGGTAGAATTATTGTATCTTGACACTTGACATTAATAAATGTGACTCTTGTAATACATTCAAGATAATACATACAAGATCACTGAATTTGATATAGTGTTTAAATTTAAATGAAAAACCATTCTTCCTATGAGAAGTCCGTAGAAAGGAATTGTTGGGGAAAATAGGTGCCTGAGGGGATGCCATTGACTAATGGTGTTCTATAACATACTGTTGAATTTTCTCCTGTACATGCAGTACCTTACTCTTGCATCCTTCTTGTCCTCTGTTGGGTAGATATATGGTGAAAAGGAGTGATATACAGCCATCTTTCCCAGGAGATGCATTAAGACTCCCTTCCGATTGGGAGAGTGTCAATTTTCATACCTTCTGCCTCAGCCATTACAAGCAGTTGGTGCAAAAAGAATCCTGACAAGTTCAGCAAATCTGAAATTTCACAGATATTAAATAGACAGTTTTATGGTAAGTAAATATATCCCAACTGTCATGATGGTAGATAAATCTTAAAATACTAAGTATTTTAGCAGAAATGGTCTTTGTATAGCTTTATTATGTGCCATGCAAGGACCTGTTAAATGCAACTCGAGTTATTTCTAATGTTTGCAAACATGGTATTTGTATGTCTCCACAAATTAAGTTTCCTGTAACTGCTGCACAGAAGAATAGCGAATTGTAGTAAGCTTTCTACAGGAGCAAGTTACATATATTCTTTTCTACCTGTACAAGTTATTGGATCAAAATGATAGGTTTGCCTTGCTGTCGTTTTTAAAATAAAACTAGTGGGTTGTCGGACATGAAGCAGAAGTTCTAGATGCAAGAACTAGTCTGACTGCTTATCTTAGTTCAAATTAATAATGCTTGTTTTTAGCTCTGTATAAGGATTTCAATATCCCTTACCTGTATAATTTGTCTCCAACTGTAATAAATGAGCCTTTCTTGTGAGATGACAGCAATCCTTTCATAAAACTGAATGGAGTTCTATTATGTAGGTATAAACCCAGAATTTTAGTTTATCAAGTATATGTGTACGATACAACAGCAAAACACTTACATACAGATATTGTTTCAGCTATGCCTGAACTTAGGCAACAACTGTCTGACACTCATTATGCAGCAATTTAGAAAGGAAAATTAAGTGTCATTCAATTGAAACTGAAAATAATATTATGTAGGATGAATTGCAATTCAGCAAGCTGGAATTTAACTATGACAAAGGGTTTATTCCACCACTTTGGAAGTTTGGCTCTCTAACTATGTGGTGAAGGCCTAAGTTTTAACTGTTCTCTGAAAGCTGTAATCTCCATCAGAACAGTACCCTGGAGCACTCTTCTGGGTCCCGGCTTAAAATTCTGTACTCCTTCCTAGTGAAATGCTGCTGCTACTACAGTATTAGTAAAAAGAACAGGAGTACTTGTGGCACCTTAGAGACTAACAAATTTATTTGAGCATAAGCTTTCGTGGGCTACAGCCCACTTCATCGGATGCATAGAATGGAACA
>NW_020664444.1:174987-193499 GCF_002925995.2 Terrapene triunguis | reverse complement strand
GGAAAAAAAACTTTTGTAGTTTTAATCAAGATAGCCCATTTAAGACAGTTTGACAAGAAGCTGTGAGGATACGTAACATGGGGGAAATAGATTCAATGTGTGTAATGGCTCAGCCATTCCCAGTCTCTATTTAAGCCTAAGTTGATAGTATCTAGTTTGCATATCAATTCAAGTTCAGCAGTTTCTCGTAGGAGTCTGTTTTTTGAAGCTTTTCTGTTGCAAAATTGCCACCTTTAAATCTGTTACTGAATGGCCAGAGAGGTTGAAGTGTTCTCCTACTGGTTTTTGAATGTTAGGATTCCTGATGTCAGATTTGTGTCCACTAATTCTTTTGCGTAGAGACTATCCTGTTTGGCCAATGTACATGGCAGAGGAGCATTGCTGGCACATGATGGCATATATCACATTGGTAGATGTGCAGGTGAATGAGCCCCTGATGGCGTGGCTGATGTGATTAGGTCCTATGATGGTGTCACTTGAATAGATATGTGGACAGAGTTGGCATCGGGCTTTGTTGCAAGGATAGGTTCCTGGGTTAGTGTTTTTGTTCTGTGGTGTGTGGTTGCTGGTGAGTATTTGCTTCAGGTTGGGGGGCTGTCTGTAAGCGAGGACAGGTCTGTCTCCCAAGATCTGTGAGAGTGAGGGATCATCTTTCAGGATAGGTTGTAGATCTTTGATGATGCGCTGGAGAGGTTTTAGTTGGGGGCTGAAGTTAACGGCTAGTGGCGTTCTGTTATTTTCTTTGTTGGGCCTGTCTTGTAGTAGGTGACTTCTGGGTACTCTTCTGGCTCTGTCAATCTGTTTTTTCACTTCAGCAGGTGGGTATTGTAGTTTTAAGAATGCTTGATAAAGATCTTGTAGGTGTTTCATCTCTGTCTGAGGGATTGGAGCAAATGCGGTTGTATCTTAGAGCTTGGCTGTAGACAATGGATCGTGTGGTGTGTCCTGGATGGAAGCTGGAGGCATGTAGGTAAGTATAGCGGTCAGTAGGTTTCCGGTATAGGGTGGTGATTATGTGACCATTGCTTATTAGCACAGTAGTGTCAAGAAAATGGACCGTTTGTGTGGATTGGTCTAGGCTGAGGTTGATGGTGGGATGGAAATTGTTGAAATCATGGTGGAATTCCTCAAGGGCTTCTTTTCCATGGGTCCAGATGATGATATCAATGTAGCGCAAGTAGAGTAGGGGCATTAGGGGACAAGAGCTAAGGAAGCATTGTTCTAAGTCAGCCATAAAAATGTTGGCATACTGTGGGGCAATGCGGGTACCCATAGCAGTGCCACTGACTTGAAGGTATATATTGTCCCCAAATGTGAAATAGTTGTGGGTGAGGAAAAGTCGCAAAGTTCAGCCACCAGGTTAGCAGTAACATTATCGGGGTTACTGTTCCTGATGGCTATCAATTTAGGCTTAAATGGAGACTGGGAATGGCTGAGCCATTACACACATTGAATCTATTTCCCCCATGTTAAGTATCCTCACAGCTTCTCGTCAAACTATCTTAAATGGGCTATCTTGATTATCACTACAAAAGTTTTTTTTCTCCTGCTGACAACAGTTCATCTTAATTAATTAGCCTCTTAGAGTTGGTTGGGCAACTCCCACCTTTTTCATGTTCTCTGTCTGTGTGTGTGTATGTATGTATCTATATCCTCACTATATGTTCCATTCTATGCATCCGATGAAGTGGGCTGTAGCCTATGAAAGCTTATGCTCCAAATAAATTTGTTAGTCTCTAAGGTGCCACAAGTACTCCTGTTCTTTTTGCGGAAACAGACTAACACGACTGCTACTCTGAATACTGTATTAGTAACATTGGTCTCTCCTGCAAAAGGTGGCTTTTTCCACCTCTTCATTCTGGGTAACATTTTCTCCTTTATGGCAGGACCAGGCAAACTTATGATTTCAAAGAAGCATATTCTTTCAAAACTTCCATCAAGAAGGTAGATTCACTCCCAATATGATACAGCTTAGTCACCAACACCTTAGGCCATGTCTTGCCAAAAAAAACTGTCAGGGTAAAGTTTTGTTGGCTATCAAAAAGTGCTAAAAGAAAATCATTATTGCATGTTCATGCTGTCTTTCTCTGTCAGAAGAGAACATCCACACTTGGGGCAGTAGCATCGACACTGAGAGCAGTGCGCTATGGGAAGCTATCCTACAGTTCAGCTCTCCACCTTCTGCCACTAGGTCTTGTGGGAAGGTGGAGTAGATCACAGCGCATCGTGGGTCCAGGCTCAATGTCCCATGATGCACTGCTTTGCATCCTAGCATTCCATGTGCTTCCGTCTTCAGTTCATGGCATTTTTCAACATCCCTTGTTTTCTGCTCAGCCTGCCATTTCTGCCTGAAAGAATGTATCCCACACTGCTCTTCAATGCACTGCTAGCTCTCAGTAGCACATTGCGAATGGCAGTGTAGTTAATAATGAAGTTCTTAACTCAGAGATTCACAATTGTCTGATGTGCTGTCTGACATGGATAAGAGCAACATTAAATTACTTTTGGCATTCATGGAACAGCTGCATGTGGTGGACCGTCGCTTTTGAGCTCAGGAAACTAGCACTGAGTGGTGGGATTGCATTGTTATGCAGGTCTGGGATGATGAGCAGTTGCTGCAGCACTTTTGGATGAGGAAAGCCACCTTCCTGGAATTGTGTGTTGAGCTCATCCTTACCTGCAGGGCTAGAGCACCCAAATGAGAGCTGCCATCTTGGTGGAGAAGTGCATGGCGATCACAGTGTGGAAGCTGGTGACTCCAGCCTCCTACCAGGCAGTCGCAAATAAGTTTGGAGTCGGGAAGTCAACTGTTGGGACTGTTAACGCAAGTGTGCGGGGCCATTAATCGCATCCTGCTACGAAGGACTGTGACTCTTGGCAATGTGTGTGAAATAGTGGACTGCTTTGCAAAAATGGGTTTCCCTAACTGTGGAGGGGCTATAGATGGCATGCAAATTTCAATTTTGGCACCAGACCATCTTGCAACTGAGTACATCACTAGGAAGGGGTACTGCTCCATGGTGTTGCAGGCGCTTGTGGATCACCATGGGCATTTCACTGACATCAGCGCAGTGTGGTCCGGAAAGGTGCATGACGCATGTATCTTCAGGAACACTGGCCTGAATAGAAAGTTGCAAGCGGGGCTTTCTTTCCAGACCAGAAGATTACAGTAGGGAATGTTGAAATCCCCATTGTGATCCTGGGAGACCTGGCGTATCCTCAATGCCATAGCTCATGAAGCCTTACACGGGAAACCTGGATAGCAATAAGGAGCTATTCAACAATAGGCTGAGTAGGTGCAGAATGACCGTGAAATGTGCATTTAGCAGATTAAAGGTACGCTGGAGAGGATAATATTCCCATGGTCATAGCTGCATGTTGTACATTGCACAATATTTGTGAAGAGAAGGGTGAAAAATTTGCTCAGGGCTGTGCTCCTGAGGTGCAGCTTTCTATTCACCTTATAGTCCATTCATCCAATGCATACTTTTTTAACTTGCTGGTAAGAATACTGTGGGAGACCGTATCGAAAGCTTTGCTAAATTCAACATATATCCCGTCCACTGCTTTCCCCGTATCTACAGAGCCAGTTATCTCATCATAGAAGGCAGTCAGGTTGGTCAAGCATAACTTGCCCTTGGTGAATCCATGTTGACTATTCCTGATCACCTTCCTCTCCTCCAAGTGCTTCAAAATGGTTTCCTTAAGGCCCTGCTCCATGATTTTTCCAGGGACTGAGGTGAGGCTGACAGGTCTGTAGTTCCTCAGGTTCTCCTTCCCTTTTTTAAAGATGGGCACTATATTTGCCTTTTTCCAATTGTCCGGGACCTCCCCCAATTACCATGAGTTTTCAAAGATAATGGCCAATGGCTCTGCAATCACATCAGCCAATTCCCAACTCAATGAAATTGAGTTTTGCAAGGAAGCAAATGATTAAACTGTTTATTTGTTGCTGCCATCTGCAATTTGCAGGAAACAAAGATTGCTTATCATTCAAAAAACTTAGCTTCTATTGCACAAAAAACAATACTCTACAGCCACACAAATGCTTGAGGGGAGAGGAGGTAGCAGGGGATGGCTGACTTTTAGAGCTGTGCATAAGTCCAGCTATCATTTGAAAAGGTGTCTGTTGGGTGGAGTGAATGGGAAAGCAAGAAGTCCCAGAAAGCAGAAAGGAATGCACAAGGTTGAGTTTGGGGAAGGCATAGAAAAGAGTTCTGAAGGGGAAGGTGGGCATGCATAATCTGCTCAGTCCGGAGCGTTATGAGGGACTTCAGCATTTGTTTGCTGCTCCATAATTTTAATCATCCTCTCAGTTGGGTCCCTAATAAAGGCCTCATTTTCTTTTCTATCCTGCCTTTCGATTTCCCTCCACTGCCTGCGTTCCCTCTTTGCTGCATCTGAGTATTGCAGCTCCTGGAACCATGTCCTCCTTGCTCCGCCTTGGGCGCTTTCTTATCCAGCGGAGGCGCTCCACCAGTGTGTAGGGGATGCCTCTGAAGGTTGCATTTGCAGAAGCACAAGGAACAATACACAGAAGCATGATTAAGTACATGTACAGCATTGAAACAGTACATTAAAATACACCTCTAGTAACACACCAATCACTTTCTCACTGACCCTTAACAAGCACACATGCCAGCGAACACCCCAAGCATGGTGAGTTTATCCCGGGGCAGAGGGCATTTTACATGGGGAGAAAAGCAATATGAAAGGGTCGTGGTGCAGTCAACTGGGGACAATATTTTAAATTTCACACACTTTTCCACAGGTGGGGGTCATTGTACCAGATATCTCACTCCTGAGAGTAAGCAGAGGAGCAAGGGTGCATCTACTATATACTTGCAGGTTCCGCTCTAGTCCCTATGTTGCTCGCCTGTGTGCTGCTTTGGTCCTTGCACAGGTGATTGCAGAATGGTACGGGAAAGTTTTCTTCAAAGGAACAAAACAGATCTGCCAAGGAAGCTTCGGCAGAGGATTGCCAAGTACCTCCAGAAAAGTTTCCTAGAGATCTCTCTGGAGGATTCCTGTGAAATCTTGGTGTGCATCAAGCCCCTGTTCCGCCATACTGCTTAGCTGTACAGGGATATGTCCAGCACACAGAAACACAGCCCACCTTGTACATTTCTATGCCCTCAACCCATCTCTGCACTTCACAAGGCAAAACCACTTACCAGGGACCTCCTCTCCTGCTTGTTGGAGTGTGACTGCTAAGACTGGCTAGACACCTCTGGAGTGTAGAACAGCTCCTGACTAGAGACACCACACTGCGACCCTGCTAGGGGCTCCACACGGTTGTCTAATTCTACTTCTTGATTGATAACTTCGTCCTCTGGGTTAGGTCCATTTTCTGCCAGCTCCAGCCCTGCTGAAGTATCCATGGGGCTCTTGGCAGTGGAAGTGGGGGTCACCACTGAGAGTAGTGTCCAACTCCATATAAAAATGGCAGGTCTGTGGTGCAGCACCAGAGCAACGGTTTGCCTCCCTTGTCTTCTGGTACGCATGCTGCAGTGCCTTGAGTTTTACTCTGCACTGCAACGTGTCCCAGTCATAGCCCTTTTTGCACAGTTTTTGAGAAATCTGCCTGTAGGTATTGAAATTCTTATGGCAGAAGCGCAGCTGGGACTGCATAGCCTCCTCTCTCCAAATACTGAGCAGATCCACATTGTTCCAAGCGGGAGAGCGTTTGTCACATGGAGCCGCCATTGTCACCTGGAAAGATGCGATGTGAACTCTCAAGGCCGAGCAAACAGGAAGTGGAATTTCAAAAATTGCCAGGACTTTAAAGGGGAAGGAGCGGACTGTTGCTTACCTGACTGCAGGGCAGTGGAGTTGGAACAGCTGACCTGAGCAGTCAGGATGGGCATTGTGAAACACCTTCTGGAAGCCAATTAAAGCAATGCAATCAAGTGCGGTGTCTGCATTGGCACTTTGCTGACAAAACTTTTGCGCAAAAAGCCCTATGTCTCTTGTCAAGGTGGTTTTATTTTGTCGCCGAAACGGCAGTGGTTTTTTTTTTTTACCAAAAGTGGAATTGCAGCGTGTACATCTCCACTCTTTCGTTGCCAAAAGCTGCCTTTTGGTGACAAAACTCTGCAGTGTAGGTAAGGCCTTAGTTCACATTCATGGGTCCTGAGGTGCTTAGCACCTCTTCAATGAAACTGATCAGCCTTGGGTTCCATCTTTGCTAGAAACTTTTAATTGCTTACTACTATTTCTCTGCACTGACTTCAAAACAAAACCCACCCCTGCATCATAACAGACAACTGAGATTATCCACTCGCAGAAGATGATGCTTCCTAGGCATGCCATGGGACAGTTGTGAGCAATTCCAGGCCTGTCAAGCTGACATCTTTCACAGGCAGTTTAAGGATTTGTTTCTAGTGGTTTGTTTGGTTTTTAATTTGTTTCTGAATTAAATTTCGTTCTTGCCTTTTAAAAATTAAACTTGGCTCTGCTGAAACAGTTTTGATAAAAGCATAAATCAGCAAATAAAGTGAAGTATCTCCTGAGCCTGTGGTGTCAGATCTGTGCACACTTAACAAGAGGGAAATTGAGACTATTCAGTCATATTAGGTGAATGGAGACTTATCCCTCACACTGCAGTTGTTAAAACATTCACAATCTGAGGCACTTCTATCTTGAAAACAACTTGGCCCCAGAAATCTTCACAATGAACTTGATTTGTTTGATACAAATTAAATCTGTCTAATAGCTGTTTCATGCAGGTATTCCCAAACTATTTGGACAGATTTCAAAAAAGTTACAAATTTACAGGGTCAAAAACAGATACTTGAGTTATTACTTTAATATATTAACTTACTTACTTTATGCATTTTTATTAGGGCTGCCAATTGCAGTAATTCACTCGATTAACTCAACTCCAAAAAATTAATCACGCTTAAAAAGTTAATCACGATTAATCGCACTTATAACAATAGAATACTAATTGAAATTTATTAAATATTTTTGAATGTTTTCTACGTTTTCAATATTGATTTCAATTACAACACAGAATACAAAGTGCACAGTGCTCACTTTATTATTTTTTATTACAAATATATGCACTGTAAAAATGATAAAAGAAATTGTATTTTTAAATTCACCTCATACAAGTACTGAAGTGCAATCTCTTTATCGTGAAAGTAACTTACAAATGCAGTTTTTTTTTTGGTTACATAACTTCACTCAAAAACAAAACAGTGTAAAACTTTAGAGCCTACAAGTCCACTCACAATTTACCCAGGAATTTAAGAATATCACCAAATCCTTCCCCAAACAACTTCAGGAGAATCTCTATACCTTCATCCCCCACAAACCCACCCCAGGGCCCTTCTACATGCTTCCCAAGATACGCAAACAAGGGAACCCAGGCAGACCCATCGTATCTGTTCATGGCACTTTTACTGAAGGAATATTGGAATTCATAGAAACCATACTCAAACTACTCATCACACAAAGGGACACTACTGGCTTCCTCCAGAAACTCTGCAACATTAACAACCTCCTTCTGAACATTACACTTGCCCCGATAGAGGTCATCTCCCTGTACACCAACATCCCTCACACTATCACTACAAAAGTTTTTTTTCTCTTGCTGATAATTGCTCATCTTAATTAATTAGCCTCTTAGAGTTGATATGGCTACTTCCACCTTTTCATGTTCTGTATGTATATATATCTCCTTACTATATGTTCCATTCTATGCATCTGAAGAAGTGGGCTGTAGCCCACGAAAGCTTTTGCTCAAATAAATGTTAGGCTCTGAGGTGCCACAAGTACTCCTGTTTTATTTTAGTTTCCTCTCCCTTTATTACAGTGCTTAATAGTTCTACTTTTGTAGTTTATTATATATAGATCCTGTTTGTTTTACATAATGAGAATGTCCTGGTTTGCATTTCTGAAGAGGAAGTTGTGGTGGTTTGTACAACACATTGTGACTCACACAGATGATCTCAGTAGCTAAGACAAAACTATTATGTCAGATTGGCATTTTATTCAATGGATGTTTGATTTCCTACAGTCATCGGTGAGACTTTCAGATGGAATATTCAACACACTGCAGAGCCAGCTAGTGAGGCCTATGCTTAGGTAGATTTATTTTGCTTAGGCCAGGGATTCTCAACCTTAGTGTGGACCACATCTTAATAGCCAACTCTCCTCCCAGCTATAATTGCCTAAGATCCCTAAGGCACCTAAAATTAAATGTTTTCAAGAAAGTGATATTAGGAAAGTATTTAGTGTATTTTAACTAATGCAATATGGCATCTGAAAATCAGGAGAGCTTTCAGCAATTGAAAAGTCTCTCAGACGTGGTTAAGGCATAATTATCATTGCAGAGATTCAAGAATGCTGACTATAAATTTGTATAGAGCAGTTGTGGTTTGGATAGCCAAAGTTGTGGTTTCAGGCCCCTCTACTCCGATTCTTGAATGGAATTTTATTTCCTCTAGTTTACACTTTTGCTAATTAGGTATGTCACTTCAGTGAAACTGTTTAAAAAAAAAACTTGTTTAATGTAAACATATCAGTCCACCATAACGTGTAACATGCATGTTTTTATATTTGTATTTTACTTATAATAAAATCAGTTATGATCACACTGAGTGGAGCAGTATGTTAATTTAAACTGTTAGGGGGTCTACTTACTGTACAATCCCTTTGTAGCAGACAGTTTCCACAGACCTTGGGTTCCTTGTGAAGCACGTCCTAATTTTTCTTTCATTAGAAACTCCGAGAAAACAGCAGCCAGAGCTTAAGGCAGCATCCTTTCCCTTTAATGAGAACAGACTGTAGGATTGGGGGATATATGTTTTATGACCCAGTGGAGATGACGGTACATGCAGCATTACTAGTGAAAAGTGCAGGATGTGGTCTGAAGGCATAAAGTAGGTCTTTAATGCAGTCAGTACTTTAGAGTAGTGTCAACCTGGCTTCCAGCAGCCTAGTTACTTCTTGCAAGGTGACCCCAACAGCCTTTTCAGTCCCAAGTCTCCCAAAATCTGTCTAGGCCAAGTCCTTAATTACCAGATACTTGGACTACTCCCCTCTACTCCATCACCCCCAAAGAGTGAAACCAGCTCCCCATGTAATCAATTCACTTTTGGACTTATACTCTACACAGTGTGCACAACAGACCTGCTGGGGGTAAAAACTGTTGATGTACACACTGCTGATGCGCATTAGCAGTTCACTAATGAGCTTTAGTTCAGTCCCCTTTCAAAGACGGATTGTTAATGTGCATCAGCAGTATGCACATGGACAGTTAGGATGCAGCAGACTATTGCAGGGTAGATTCATTCCCCAGCATGCCATGAACTAATGTGCAGATAAGCCTTGACATAAAGGCTTCAACTAGAGAACTATATGCAGGCAGACTCCTGTGCCTCCTTGTTGTCCTGCTGAAGTCAATGGAGTAGACACAGTGGTCCCCTAAAAAAACCCAGTTGCAGGAGTGGAGCCCAAGTCATTTCACTGCTCATGGAAAAAGTCTAGACAACATTTTTTAATTTTCCTTTCAATTATATTCATGGTTTCTTTATACAAATTTTCAAAACTCACTTTTATAAACAATTTAATCTTTTAGTCTTTTTTTAACTCCCTTCCAAATAACTGGTTTATTGGCTGTTTGTGCAGCAAGCTTTTCACTGTCATCTTCTGTACTGTCATCTTCTGTACTGTCATCATCACTGTCACTGCCATCCTCTTCACCAGATTCTTCATCACATTGTGCCATTCTGAAAATAAATTTTTTTTCAGAGGTATAAAAAGCAAAAGAACTTTCTGAAAGGAGAATGAGAACTGAAAGTAATTACCCTATGGAGCTGGCTGGTCTATTAGGATTTGAAAATTCTTTTCCAGAGTCAACATCAAATGGATCTGAAAAAAAAATTACATCTGGTAAGAGTTAAGTTTAAGATTCTTCATTCAGAGAGGAAAATGAAAGGGATTCTGCTGACTTAGCCAAGATTTGGCTCTATAGGAGGAAATCCAGTGACGCACCACTGCTCATCTTGACACTTTGAAAACCAGGCCCCTTCCCTTTAAGGCATCTCCCGTTGAGTGCCCAAAAAATTGAAGCACTTAAAATCACTAGTCACTTCTGAAAATTTTGGCCCTAAGCTCCACCTCATTGATGGGTGTATCCATAACCTAAGTGAAAGCAGATATTTTAAGAAAAGCTCACAACAAATTGCCTTCAGTCAAGCTGTGGAATGTGTCAGTTTTGGCTTGAGAAAAATTGAAATCTCAATTAAAGTAAAACTGACTCATTTACAGTGCAATAAATTATTGGGAGTGGACTACATCCACCCTGATTGAATTGGCCTTGTCAACAGTGGTTCTCCACTTGTGAAGTAACTCCCTTCTCTCCATGTGTCAGTATATAATGCCTGCATCTGTAACTTTCACTCTATGCATCTGAAGAAGTGAGGTTTTCACCCACGAAAGCTTATGCCCAAATAAATCTGTTAGTCTTTAAGGTGCCACCAGACTCCTTGTTGTTAGTGCAATAAAGTATACATTTCCCAGGGAGCTTTAAGGTTGTTTGTAGTAAGTAGAGATGTCAGTTGCTTTATAGGTGAGTATACACACACAGCCTCTAAAAATCATAAATAGCTCTTGATAAAAGTATTGGAGAGGGGCTCCTGACAGAAGGGAAGAAGATTGAGTGAATGAGTCTGAACTTGGCCTCACCTCACACTGGGCCAGAAATCCACCTAAGTCTCATCATCAGAAATGAGCTAATTCCAGGTGACAACTCCATCTGGAAATCAGTGAGTTTCCAAAAGGTTAAGAGTCTGAGTAGACCAGGGCCCAGTATAAGAGTGGGAGAATTGCAGAATTCCATCTCAGAAGTGGTAAAGGCACAAAGCCTGACCCAAGGCTGTACTCAGAAGGACCAGCAAGGAGGCAAGTGCAGCTAGCCCTGTAACCATGACAGAGGCCATCTAGTCCTCCTGCCTTTCTGAAGGACCAGAATAGGCATGTTCCTTAAGATCTATTCTGGTAAGTTTAAGGATTCTTTTTCTAAATGTTTCAAGTAACTGGGTTTCCACTTCCCTAAGGAGACTATTCTATTCCATAAACTAATATACTCCAGTGACAAGGAGATGTTTGTTATTCAGCTTAAGTTTTCACTCAGTTTCATCCCCTTATCCAAGACACCAGGGGCTGCCTGCCCTCCCGCTCAGAATGTGGATGAGATGCACCTCCCACTTTGTGGGGAGAAGTTACTGGCAAAGCCAGGACACCATGGTTGCAGGCTTGGGTCATGTGAACTGCCAGCACACAGTTAGCCTAGGGAGGGGCATGAGACTTAGCCACTGTCCCTTCCCCTCCCTGCTCTGGGTGGATAAGAACTATGGCCTTCACACACACTTGGGCAGTTTGTGTTGGGATATTTTTTGTGTGCCTCCTGCATTGAAGTGAAGTGCTTTCCCAAGAGTGGGGGTGAGGGGGAGAAGACAGAACATGCAGGCTGAAAAACCACTGAAGGAGCCAGAACATGGAAAACTGGCACCAGTTGTGCGACATGGAAACTGGGACGGAATTGTACTATACTTTTAGTACGTTACTTTTGTCTGACTACATCTGTCTGGATTTTTAGATAGCTTTTCAGGCAGGGACTTTCAATCTTCTATTCTGTCTGTACAGTGCCCACAAAATTGGGGCCCCAGGCTTGGCTGGGACCTTTATGCACTGCCACCATACAACTAAAATTTTGCAATATGAATCTAGTTTTAATTTGTGCCAATATTTCTCCTCTTTAGGTCTTCTCATATTTATCAGTCCTCATTAGTGTTCAAACTTTCCAATTCAGCACTTGTAAATGTAACAAGTGAGCTGTTTACTTTCTTTCTTCCTTAATTCCCTGAAAACATCCTTTATAAAACTAAACCAATTAGGACAGCCACTCTGTTGGGTAAATTCATGTCCATATAATGCCTACTGAGATTTTTTTTCGTCTTTAGCAACAGAGCATTCAGAATTGTCAGGAAACCACATGGAAAGGTCACTCAAAGGGAGGCTTTTACCTATATCTTCAGTTTCTCTTTCTTTTGCACTTGCTAAAAATTCCTTTTCAACTTTCAGCACCTCTTCCTGGCAATGGCAGGCCGCATATTTCTCCAAGAGATTTTTGTTCAATTCAAGAAACACTTTTCCCCATTTGAACTTTCTCAGAAGAATGGTGGCTAGATCAGAGAACCCTAAAATAGAAAACAAATATGACCAGCTTCTCTTCAAACATGGGACTCGTAACAAAAAAAACAACAACTTACAGCTGCCTTGATATCTAATCAGCATAAGTTCAATGCATAGCATCTGTCACTAAAACAGTGATACATGAGACATTTGTCAGCATCCTTGAATGTTTTGGAATCTAGGTCTGGAGACAGGAGACTTAACTTGAGGCACCCAAGTGAATCCAGGAGAAATCCACTGTGTTCTAGTTAATCAGTCTCCTGAATGTGGAAATATAAAATCTGATGTTGTACAGTACAGTGTAAACAAAAGGTAGATCTCTATGCAGCAGCCAATAATCAGCCAAAGTCTACTGTTAACCCACTTCCAAGCCCTCAGAGTGGAAAGTGCAGGTCTATGATGGTTTCAAACTTCCTTCTCTAACAGGATTCAGGGAGTGGCGATGGACAACGGTTCCCTGACCACTTTGAGAGGTTGAGACATACCACAGGCTCTGCTGACAATACATGATGATCACCAGCTCTATCTCCTCCCCTCAGAGACTGATAGCAAGGGAGGGCCACACATGCCTACACTCAGTGCCAATTTGAGGCCCTAGTTTTAATCTTCAAGGTCCACAATGGGTTGGGGCCCAGCTGCAGCCAAGACCCCTATTCCAACACAACAAGAGCTGGTTTAAATTTTTCAGAACCAACCAATGAAGGTTTTCAATACAGTGGAACCCCATTTATCCAATCTAATTGGGAGCAGCACCAAATCGGATAATCAAAAATTAGAATAATCTGGAGAATGGGCAAAGAGCTTTAGCTCTGGATTCAACTGGAGCCTGAGCCCTGCCACTTGGGCCTTTAGCCCTGGTTTGGTTAATACGGAGAGCCAGATAATGGAGGCTCGGATAAATGGGGTTCTATTGTAACTTCATTAGGAAACACTGAAGCTTTTCTCAAACCAGCTCTGTTTATGATCCCTTGAAACAACTCTACTTCCTCTAGCTAAGAGCGAAGCCTTCAAGAGTTAAAGATAAGGTATTCTCACTGATGGTCTGCAGAATGCCCTACTGGAGAAGATAAGACTGAGCCTGAGTAACTGTATTCAGAGCACAATGGAAGTGAAGTAACCAAAGACAAAGCATTACAGGTGTGGATACTAATAACGGTAAACAAAGCTGTCAAACCTAGAAGTGAAGAGCAGAATCCATAATGGACTACTCCAGGACTTGCTGTATTTATTTAGTGCTTAATACTGCAGGGTGGGATGCTCAAGAAATCTTTTCGGCCTGGTCTACACTGGGAGGGGGGGAAATTGATCTAAGATACGCAACTTCAGCTACGAGAATAGCGTAGCTGAAGTCGACGTATCTTAGATTGACTTAGAATCACTTACTTCGCATCCTCGCGGCACGGGATCGACGGCCGCCGCTACCCCGTCGACTTTGCTTCCGCCTCTCGCCGAGCTGGAGTTCAGCAGTCGACGGGAGAGTGATCGGGGATCGATTTATCGCATCTACACTACACACGATAAATCGATCCCCAATAGATCGATCGCTACCCGCCGATCCAGCGGGTAGTGTAGACATACCCTTAGATATGACAGATACAGACCTTGAGCAAAACATACTCTACATCTGTCCACTGAACAAGATGTTGAACAAAAATCACTTAAAAGAAAACTACAATAATTTTTTTCACATCAGCTCCACATTATAGCCTTACCAACAATACAGAAAGTAGCAGCTAAAGCTTCCACGCAGGACAGCTTGCATGGCCGGCCGTAGTTTACAGGATTTGCTGCCACCAAGTAAGGCAACAGTCGGAGATAGCTTCCCCTCATTTTACTAAATGGCGTTTCTTCCAACTTGGCCCACGAGCAATCTATGACTGCAACTCCATTCTGAGCTACAACCTGTCTGAAAAACAAACTTTATTGTAGTTGCGCATCTAATATCTCATTTTAAATGTTTAGTTCTTTGGATTAAGGCTGGTACTGTGTACAGGAACTAGCTCCCCAAAAGTGCAAACAAGCAATTTTCTATACATGCGTTAACTGATTTGCCAAAACACTCCAAGTATATGGCAAAGCTAGGAACAGAGTTCAACTCTTCTTAGTGCTTGTGCCTTCACCACAAAACCATCTTTTCATTCTGAAATAATGGACCTTTTTCAAGTTCCACAAGCTACCATCACTTCTAGTGTCAAGTCTCCCCAGAATAAGTGCTCTAGTTGGCAGGAATTTGATTTTCTTTCTTGATTCATGGAACACACCTTCACAGATAAAGAGAAACTGATCAAAGAACTAAAAATTAATGGTAACTTAGGTACAAGTGATCATGACAATCACAATGTGCAAGCAGAGTGAAGTCCAGACCAATGAGATATATATATAGCTTGTGCTTTAAAAGGGCCAATTTCACAAAGCTGAAAACAATTGAGCCAAATCAGTTGGGAAGAAGAATTTAATCAGAAAAATTTGAATGATAATTGAGAATTGTTTAAGAACACCTTACCAGATGCCCCAAAAGCCACAATCAAAGAAAAAAGTTGTGATTTTTTTAATCAGTAACCTGGTTTTGAGTGAAAATGAAGGGAGCTATAAAAAAACAAATGGAAGAAAGGGAAAGTTGACAGTGAATATAAATAGGAAGGTAGGAATTGTAGAAAATTGACCAGTGAAGCAAAGGGACACAAGGAGAAATCTATGGTCAGCTGAGTTCAGGACAATACGTTTAAGTATTAGGAACAAAAAAAGTCTTACCAATGTCTAGTCCATTACTAGATAAAAATGGCAGAATTATTAATACTAATGCATAAACGAAGAAGTATTCAGTAAATATTCCGTATTTTGGAAAAACAGATGTAGTCATAATATATGACAAGTCTCGTTCCATTCCACTAGTATCTCAGGAAGATATGAAACAGCAGCTATTAAAGTTAGATATTTTAAAATCAGCACTCAGCTAATAAGGAGCTCTCTGGACCACTAATATTGATTTTCAATCCATCTTAGAACACTGGGGAAGTTTCAGAAGACTGGAAGAGTTAATATGGTGCCAATATTTAAAAAGGGTAAATAGGATTTCAATTGGACTTAGATCCCAAGCAATATAATGGAGCAGCTGATATGGGACTCGATTACATTAAAATTTCAGAGGTTAATAGAATTAATGCTAATCAACATGGGTTTATGAAAAATAGATCCTGTAATCTCATCAAAAGGATATGAAAATTAGTTTGACAAGTTTGGTTGATAAAGACAATATGGTGTTGTACTATACAATGCTTTACAGAATGCTAAGAACTTGGTACTGCATGACATTGATTAAAAGTCTAAAAAGGTACAAAATTAACATGGTACAGATTAAATGGATTAAAACTGGGTAACTAATAGGTCTCAAGGTAATTGTAAATGAGGAATAGTCATCGAGTGGGTGGGTTTCTATGGGGGTCCATTGGGGATCAATTTTTTGCGCTACACTATGTAACATTTTTATTAATGACCTGAAAGAAAACACAAAATCATTAATGATGAAGTTTACAGATGATACAAAATTTGGGGGAATTGTAAATAACGAAGAGGGCAGGTCACTGATAAAGAGCAATCTGGATTGCATGGTAAGATAGGTGCATGCAAAGTGTGTTTTTATGAGTAAATGTAAACATCTAGAAACAGACAATGTACCATATATACTTGTTCATTAGCCTGTTCATTTATAAGCTGACCCTCCAAGATGGTTAAGTAAAAATAGCAAAAACGGTATGACCCTTTCATAAGCCGACCCTATATTTCAGGCAAACTTTGGCTCCTGGCCAGTTAGGGTAAGTCGCTAGCGGGCCTGGACGTTTTGTTTACCTGGAGCGTTCACAGGCACGGAGCCCCTCAGCTCCCAGTGTCCGCGGTTTGCTGTTCGCGACGCACCATTTCCCGCAGCTCCCATTGGCTGGGAACGGCGAACCACGGCCACAGGGAGCCGAGGGGCTCCATGCCTGCAGACGCTCCAGGTAAACAAAACGATAATGTATTACATATTTAATTCAATGATTCCATAGAGTTTAAAATCATCAGATTTTGGTGTAGACCCGTTTATAAGCCGACCCCCGCTCTTTGGTGCGTCACTTTCCCACCAAAAATATTCGGCTTATGAATGAGTATATACGGTAAATCATACTTACAGGATGGGGTACTCTATCCACCACCAACCCTAAATCTTTTTCAGAGTCACTGCTTCCCAGGATAATCAGCTGAACATGAGCACACACTGCAATGCTGTGGCAAAAAGACTAATGCAATCCTTAGATACATAAACAGGGGAATCTCAAGTAGGAGTAGAGATGTTTATTCACCTCTTTTATTTGGCACTGATGCAACTGTTGCTGAAATTCTGTATGTAGTTCTCATGTCCATAATTCAAGAAGGATATTGATAAATTAGAGAAGGGTGAGACAGGAGCCACAAGAATGATTAATAGACTCAAGGAGCTTGATATATTTAGTTTAACAAAGAGAAGGTTAAGGGGTGACGATCACCTACAACTATAAGTACCTACACAGGGAACAAATATTTAATAATGGACTCTTCAGTCTAGCTGAGAAAGGTATAACAATCCAGCAGATGAAAGCTGAAGCTAATCAAAGTCAGACTGGAAATAAGGCGTAAATTTTTAACAGTGAGGGTAATTAACCATTGGAACAGTTTACCAAGGATTGTGGTGGATTCTCCCTCACTGACAGTTTTTAAATCAAGATTTGATGTTCTAAAAGCTCTATTCTAGGAATTATTTTGGGGAAGTTCTATGGCCTGTGTTATACAGGAGGTTAGACTGGATGATCAAAATGGTCCCTTCTGGTCTTGAAATGTATGCGGGGGCCTGGACTAGATGAGCTCTCGAGGTCCCTTCCAGTCCTATGATTCTATGACTTTCTGAAATTTGAAGCCTGGATTTCAGAATTAGCAGCTAAAAAAAAAAAGGCTACCATGAACTGGGCACTTTAGATATGGAAACACTAGTTGTGGGACCTCAGAATGTTAGCCACACTTTACTGTATCAAATATTTTGGATTTTTTTTTTTTTTTTTTTTAATATATCAAAAGCTTCATGTCTCACCCACTATCAGCATCTCTGCATAATCCTTGGGCCTGTTAAAGAAAAAGGAACCTACTTTCCATGCATAATTTAACTATATTAACAGAACAGGGAAGACAAGATACCCCCATGTGTGAACACTATTTTAGTTGACAATCAAATAATGAAATGTTTTCCTTAACTCAGCTAACAGTACATTTGTTAACATCGGCACAGAATATACACCAGCACCGGACTCAGTCTCTCTCTCTAGAAACTCATAATACAGCAAAAAGTAAATAAACAGGTGATAGTGGATTTGTACCTAAGAAATAACACTCTAGGACTCTGATTCGCACGGAACCTACTTGTCAGCTGCAGAGACATACTGAGTTGCCATAGGACTGAGGATGAGCCCTGGGAATCTCTGATTGAGACGCAGGTTTCGGAGCAGGCCTTTGCGAGCCAATTTCCTCCCCGTGCATTTCTTGGGATCACAGTGTCCCAGCTCCCACATGGCAAGAGGGCATGGGAATCTCACCTCTGCAGAATCCCCCTCTCCAGCGCCATCCTGCTGAATGCAGGCTGCAAACACGCAGAGCAGAGCAGAGTTCAGCCTTCTCCTCGGAGGCCCAAAGGCTATAGAGGGAGCGGGGCTTGGCAATGGCTTCCCTGTGGGTGGGGCTCAGCAGCAGCTAGAGTTGCCAACCCTCCCTGTTTTTCCAGGAGTCTCCTGGAATCGGGCTCTATCTCCCAGAGGCTACTAAAGCCAAACCAGGAGATTTTAGGCTGCTAAAAGTCCAGCAGAGCAAAGGCAAGCTCCCTGCCTGTCCTGGCCCTGTGCCACTCATGGAAGCAGTCAGCAGGTCCTTGCCAACCCTGGGGGGTCCACGGGGTCTCCACACACTGCCCTGCTCCTAGCGCCGATTCTGCGGCTCCACTAGCTGAGAACTGTGACCAATGGGAGCTGCAGGGATGGTGCCTGCAGGCAGGGGCCGCAGGGAGTTGCTGGTTGCTTCCGCGAATGGTGCGGAGCAAGGGCAGGTAGGGAGCCTGCCTTAACCCCACTACACCCTGAACCAGGAGCCGCCCAAGGTACCAGAGCCCACACCCCTCATCCCCTCCTGCATCCCAACCCCCTGCCCCAGCCCTGAGCCACCTCCAGCACCTAAACTCCCTCCCAGAGCCTGTCCCCCGCATCCTCTCCTGCCCCCCAACCCCCTGCCCCAGGCTCAGCCTGGAGCCCCCTCCC
>NW_020664444.1:130114-174977 GCF_002925995.2 Terrapene triunguis | reverse complement strand
CCGCGCGGCAAGGGGGGCGGTTCGTTAAGTTTCCATCTAAGCCAACCAGCCCCCTCGCCCCCTGGGGTGAAAACCGCGGGGTCCGGGCACCTGCCAGCGCCGCCTGCGCGTCTGCCGCGAAGGTCTCCAGGGACTTGGGCGCGCGCCGGCTGTGTCTGTCCGGGCGGCGAAACGGCTTTTTCCTGCCCATGGCTGGCGGGCGCCCGCACCTCGGCCGCCGCCTGACGTGACCGACCGCACCGGAAGGAGCTCTGCGCTGCGGCTCGCCGAGAGGCGCGTTTCCGCTTCCGGGAGCAATGGCGGCCTGGGCGCTGTTGCTCGCGCTGCTGAACGCGGGGCTCGGTGAGCGCCAAGGGGGTGGGATGGACCCCACGAACTGGGTTCTATGGAGTGGGAGCGGAACCGGGCCATAGGCGCCCCCTGCTTAACCACCGACCGCGCCCCCCCACTGCCGCCCTCCTCCCACGCCTGCCGCTGCCCGATCTCCCTCCTCCCCCGCGTGAACCCACGCGAGTCCCCTCTCCCCCACACCCACTCACTGACCATGCCCCTAGGGAAGCCCCCTCCCCCGCTGACTCCGCCACCGCAGTGAACTTCCTCTCCCACCCACTGACCAGGCCCTCTCCCCTCTTTCTTATAGGTCTCTTTACGTCAGCTGGTAAGATGAAAATCGTGGAGGAGCCGAACACCTTTGGGTGCGTGGCCCTGGTACTTCCCCATGCAGAATTTCTCTTGTTACTGACAGCAATTTGCTAGCCCTTTGTGGCCGCTGGGCACATTTACTTATATCATAGACATGCAGTTGGGCAGTGATAATCATCATCTTCCTGTCAACCTCCTTGGCCCGTGGTTTGCACCCTGAGCAAACTTGGCATTTGTCTTCACTGCAAAAAAAGAAGAAAAATGTGTTTTTACATCAAAAGAGCTCTTTCAGTGTAAAATCCTAGTGGAAATGAGGCAAAGGTAGTTTCTACTTTGATGTGGGAAGTTGAAATAACTGCTCTCTCATATGGGGTTTATCTTGACTAGCTACATCAAGGTTAAAACTACAGTGCCTTGCCTCCACAAGGATTTTACACTAAAGTAATTATCTTGATGTAAAATCACACTTTTTTGCTGTGAGGAACTAACCACCGCCTTGCTCTCTGTGATCAAGTGAGTGCCACACAAAGAGCTGCCTGCCTCCAGGTCACAAGTTCAGATCCCAGGGGTATTTCAGATGACACCTGTAGGTGATGCTGTTGCTCAGGCAGCTGGCTTTAAGAATTAAACCAAATCTAATCCGAACCAAATTTGAATCCAGAATGCTGAGCACTGGTTAGATTGGAAAGTAATTCATAGCGTTCTAGGAACGAGGATGGGGCTATTACCTGTGAGATGGACCCTGTGCCAATGGGTAATGAGACAAATTGAGTCCATTCCTTGAGATGTCTAAAGCTTTCCTGAAGGAGGGCAGGATGCAGTAGACCAGGTTCTCTCAAAGAAGTGGCTGTTTGGCCCTTAGGTAAGAAACCATGTTCTGACATTGCCAATGTATTGCCTTGTCTTCAACTTGCTGTGTTTAGGGAAAGGTGAAAAGGTCATGGTGAGGTAACTGGCATCATCTGGAGTCCCTAGATTTCTTTTATCTTTCAGTCTGTTTTCAGGTCTGTTGACACAGAAATGGCTCTGGTCCTTCTGCTTGGTGATTTGTCCCCGTGTGATTGGGTGTCCAGGTTGAAGATTTTTAGATGCAACCATGTATTCTGCTTAGGTGTGAGCATGTCTTGTGCTCATAGCCCCTTCCCTGGCTATCTGAGGCAGTACTGCCTTGACCCCCTTCAGTTTCTTCATACTGCCTGTGGCTGGAGTCAGACCTCTGTGTGGTTCCTAACCTCACAATCTCTATTTTGCAGTGACTTTTTAAATTGTATATAGTTAATTAGTATTCTTAGTATAGTGCTAGTTAGATTTAGTGTTAGTTAGCTTTAATTTAAGTATTTCTGTGGCGATGCTCTCACCAGGGATTAAACATTATCTGTTTTGAGGGGGAGCAATCCCAACAACAATCCCCACATGCATGCTCGCTATATTTAGGCAAAGTCCACTTCAAGGAAATTCAATTTCCAAATAGTTCACAAAATGCCACTCATGTGGTAAAGGATCTTCAGCTAAAGCAGCACCTGCTGGGGACAGGCTGGGTTGCTTTCACAAGGCTTGGGGCTCGATCACCACTGATAGCCTGATCTGACACTGCTTAGGATCCAGCTATGCCATCCATTCCTTTCCATCCCTTCCCCCCACCCTGCTTCCCTGTCCCCCTCTTCAGGAACCCCTTTCACAAGATACCGCTCCTCAAGCAGGTTCGCTCTCTACTGGCTTTGGGAGCAGTGGAGGCGGTTCTGATGGAACACCGGGGCCAGATACTTTTTGGTGCCCAAATCCAAGGTAGGGATAAGATCCATTCTCGACTTTTGCAGCCTCACCAAATGTATCAGATACACAGTGTTCTGAATGGTTACTATATTGACTATTCTCCCCACATTGTCTCAGAACAACTGGTTTGCTGCTCTGGACCTTCAGGACACATACCTTTAATTTTGCTGAGCCACAGAAAATTCCTTCGATTCATCATGGCGGAGTGCCATTTTCAGTACACTTCCTTTTGGCCTCTCTTCTGCCTCTCAGGTTTTTACCAATTGGATGGTCTTGGTCACATCTTCCTGTATTTGGATGACTGATTACTGAGAAGCAGGTCCAGAGAGGCGGTCCTTTCTCACATCAACACTATACTGCGCTTGCTCAACTGTTTGGATCTCATCCTAAGCACTAGGAAGTCAACTTTGGTTCCCCCTCATAAAATTGAGTTTATTGAAGCCCTAGCAGACTGTGAGTTTAAGAGCATCTCTGCTGACTGACCATTTTCAGGCAATTTGCTACCTTTGCCTCAGTCTGCAGTTGCAGCCTTCCATGACAGTTTGGATATGCCTGAGGCTCTTGGGCCACATGTCTGCTTGCATGCAGGTGGTATAGTTTGCAAGGCTGTGGCTTCACCCCCTTCAAATATGGCTCTGGACAGTTTACTGTCTGACTCTTCACCTCTTGAACAAATTGGTCCATCCCCCACCATTGGTCCTGGACTCCTTGCGATGGTGGATACTTCTGGAGAATGTTTGTCAGGGTGTTCCCTTTGTCTGGCCATAACCAACGAGTGCCTCCCTGATGGTCTGGGGAGCACATCTGGGGTCAGTGAAAGTTCAGGATGTGTGGTTGGAGCAGGGGCCTCATTGCATATCAATATGTTGGAGCTTTGGGCCATCTACAATGCATGTCATGCTTTTCTGGACTGTATTAGGCTCAGTGGTTCACATACTTACCAACAATACCACCATGTTGTATTCTGTGAACAGGCAAGGGGGAGCATGCTCCAGGATGCTCTGCCAAGAAGCAATCGGGTTGTGGTAATTCTGTGTCGAGGAGAGTATCACTCCCATAGCTGGTCACTTGCCCGGGGTCCAGAATCATCTTGCAAACCATCTCAGCAGGAATTTTTCCCATAGTCACCAGTGGTCCCTGAAGACAAAGGCCTCTGGGTCATCTTTGCAGCTTGGGCATTCTGATGATTGACCTGTTTGCTACAAGGGACGCAGAAAGTGTCGTCTATTCAGTTCTCAAGGGGGCCTCTGTCTGGGCTCCCAGTCCAATGCTTTTCATCTCAGCTGGCAGTTAGGTCTCCTGTACGCTTCCCCCCCCCCAATCCTGATTATCCCACAGGCATCCTCAAGCAAAAGGAGGATTGGGCCAAACTCATTCTCATTGCCCCGGTGTGACTGAGGCAGTGGTTGTTCTCTGACCTTCTTGCACTGTCAGTTCAGCCTCTTGTACCCCTTCATCTGTCCATCCTGACCTACTTACATGAGATTGCAGTAACACCCTACTTCCCGCTCTCACCTCCCTACATCTCACAGCGCAGCTGCTTCATAGATTCATAGATTCTAGGACTGGAAGGGACCTCGAGAGGTCATCGAGTCCAGTCCCCTGTCCTCATGGCAGGACCAAATACTGTCTAGACCATCCCTGATAGACGTTTATCTAACCTACTCTTAAATATCTCCAGAGATGGAGATTCCACAGCCTCCCTAGGCAGTTTATTCCAGTGTTTAACCACCCTGACAGTTAGGAACTTTTTCCTAATGTCCAACCTAAACCCCCCTTGCTGCAGTTTAAGCCCATTGCTTCTTGTTCTATCCTTAGAGGCTAAGGTGAACAAGTTTTCTCCCTAACTTGTTCATGGCTGAACGAGGAAGAGTGGTTTTTGGTGGCTGTTCAACAGGTCCTAGAATGGCATATTTGGCACACTGGAAGTGATTTTTAGTGCAGTCATTGGCCTGCAGACTTCAGCCGATGCTGGCTTCTATCCAGGAGAACTTGGAGTACTTCTGCACCTTCAGTTATCAGGCCTTGTGCTTAGCTCATTGAGAGTGAATCTGGTAGTGATGTCAGCATTTCATCCCCCCCATTCAGGGAAGATCAGTCTTCTCCAATGCCATGGTAGCAAGATTCTTAAAAAGGCTTCTTCATCTCCGTCATCTGGTCCGAGAGCCGGTTTCTCTGTGGGACCTTAACATGGTCCTAGTGACTTTGATGGGACCTCCATTTGAGCCCCTGGCATCTTGTCCATTTCCACTTTTGTGTCAGAAGACTGCAGTCCTGGTAGTGATAATCTACAAGGAGAGTCTGTGAGTTCCAGGCTCTGATGTCAGAGCCCCTTTATATACAGTTCTACAAGAAAAAATTGACTTTATGACCACACCCAAAATTTTTGTGTAAAGTTTCTCAGTTTAATTTGAACCAGGTAGTATAGTTACCGGTGTTATTTCCTAAGGCACATTAAACTCTGGAGAAGCAGCATCTCCATAGGTTAGATGTTAGATGATGTCTAGCCTTTTATTTGGACAGGATTAAACTGTCATGCTTGCCTCATCTGCTTGTGTCATATGCAGATCACATGAAGGGGCAACTGGTCTCTTCACAGATGGTCTCTAAATGGATAATAAGCTGTATCAAGACTGCATATGAAATAGCTTCGGCTACACCTCCTCAGTGAGTGCAAGTTCATTCTACGAGAGATCAAGCAATGTCAATAGCCTTCCTCAGTGACATCTCAATATTGGACATTTGCAGGGCTGCTATGTGGTTGTCAATCTATACATTTATGAACCATTATGCCATTACCTATCATCCAGAGTAGATGCAAGTTTTGATAGGGTGGTCCTGCAAACCTTGTTTAGGTAGACTCTGAGCCCCGCCTCCTGGGGTGCATATTGTTTGTGAGTCACCTAAGTGGAATGCATGGCTGCATCTACTCGAAGAAGAACCACAGTTACAGTAAGTAACCATGACCCTACCAGGGGTTCATGTGGCTCTCATTGAAGACAATGAAAACTGTAGGTCCTGAGGACCTTTGAAAATCAGACTACTATTATTCAGGTATATAAATATGGATTTAGGATCCAGGTTTGATGGTTTTGGCTGTTGTTTTCAATCTGACAGTCCTTTAGATGCTCAGATACTAGGGTGCTGGGGGACATATTAAATACCTAGATAAAAATATTCTAATTTAATCTCACTACAAATGGAAAACATCATTTTAAATTAGTCTAAATTATTTTAAATTAGTCTTTTTTTTCTTTTTTAAAAGATTGAACAACCCATTCCTACCTCAGACAAACAGGCTCCTTCCAAAGATGGCACCTTCCCCAACCTCAGGTGTGTGAAAATGTCTATTATATGTGACCATTTTTGTGACTATAATCTCTAAAAGAATCTGTGTGTGTGAGTGTGTAATTTTTGATTGCAGTTGTTTAATAGTAAGATAGACTTTGGTAGAAGCACTTGCCACAGTATAATATCTACATGATTAGTCTATGCTCTATGTTCTTTAATCCAATCATGAAAATGTTTCTTAGCCTTATGGAAGAATAATTTCTTCTCTGAATTTCACAGATAATTATTGGCATCTCAGATGCTACCAGTTAGTATTTATCACTTATATAGCACCTAACCTAGTCAAAATAATTTTCCTGTGTGAGTCTCTCTATGCCTCAATTCCCAGCCCCTAAAATGGGGATAACAGTGCTTCCCTACCTCCCTACCAGAATGTTTGAAGGATAAATACATTAAAGGTTGAGGCACAAAGATACTATGGTAATGAGGGCAAAATAAGTACCTTAGTTTAGGTTTCTTGGATGCTGATTGCCTTACACTCTGTGGAATGTTAAATCTGCAACATGTACACATACAATTCTATTATCATGATAACTCTGTTTAAATTTAACCAACCCATTATCCCTTTTGCAAGCCATTTCATTTTATTTTCAGGTCCTGCACATCTCTTCAGGCTTGCTGGCAAGTGTTTCAGTTTTGTGGAATCTACGTGAGTAACTGGTTTAGGTGCCTGACTGTATTTTTAGAATTGGCAATGATATAGGCCTTCATTTTATTTTTTAAAATCTGACATATTTTGTTTCTTTAGGTATAAATATGAGTTCTGTCCTTTCCATAATGTCACTCAGCATGAGCAGACCTTTCGGTGGAATGCCTACAGTGGGATTTTAGGGTGAGAAAATCCAGACTCTCTTCTTTTTATTTTAGTTTGTGAGTTGCGCTCTTTGTAGAGCTCTTGAAATCAGCACTTTTTAAATTAGCTATAGTTACGTTACCTTGAAAATGAACTAATCTTCGCATTAAATCCAAACACTGTTCTCTAAACTGTTTTCAGTTACACTAATGCCACTATCCTGTAGAAGCTAATGAGGTTGTAAGAGTGTAACTGAGGGCACAATTTGTGTGAAAGTGCTGCAAAATGTATCTTGTTAAACCTCTTCTAATAGCCAAATCATGGACTTTTAGTAAATCAGGCTCCTTGGCCATTTATTTTATTAATTAATAAATTCTTATTTGACTATAACATTTTATTCTTGAGACTTAATTTAAGAATACGTAAAATAGATCAATCTGGCAGCTTTCAACTGTAGGCGTCATCTAGTTCCTGCTGTTCTCATTACTTTATAGCTAATGTTGAAAATACAATGTTAGTGGCTATTGCTTTAAACTTAAAATTAGCTAAGCCATGAGGATCCAGAATTTGGAAATCCTAGTTGGTTTTAACATATGCCGAGAGTAAAATGTGAAAGAGGGCTCTAAAGGTAAGTATTCTTTCTAACAATCCTTTTCCCATTTGTGGATCACGTGTAGCATTACATCAACTGCTTGAGATTGCCCAAGAATGGGAATTATCCCATATATGGGATCATGTCTTTTAAAACACCAAATAAAAAGTCTTAAGGCAGAACTGACATAACTACAAAATGGAGACATTATAGTTGAGTATGAGATTTATTTATTGGACACTCTAAGAGCACAAAAATTAAGTGTATTCCATATCTTTATAAAGATTTTCCTTTCCACTAAAATAAAATGTTCCCCATCTCACAACCCCTGGAAAACCTGGGAAAGCTGATAGGACTTTTAATGTGTCCTAAAGGTCAACAAATTTGGGCTAAGTTGGACCAGTGGGGCAATAAATTCCAGTCTCTGAAGATGCCATATCTCCAGCTGTCTTCCATTTAAACCACCTATTCTGATGTTGAATGGCTTGGCTATTTATAGTTCCAGTGACATAACACAAAAAGACATGCAATTTGACCCCCAAAACAGACTGGAAGCCATTGTCAACTGCACATGACATGCATTTCCTGCAAGAAACACAAAATAAGTATACAGCCACAATTTACGTTAGCCAAGTTTTCATGGGCACTTTCTCCTTAAATCTCAGTTTTGAGTTGCATATAGCTCTCAAGTGTGATCTCTTGAAATGAAACTCCTTCTTGGTCTGGGCCTAGAAATAATTTTAAACATATTTAATAAAAGCCCATTCAGCCTGTCGAGTCAGTGCCTAGATCCAGGTAGAGGAGCTAGCATACATTTAATTTAAAAACAAAGACTGATTTAAAGGTGTCTGCCTCTATAAATATTTCCTATGTGCAGATGGGTAGAACGTGAGTGAAGAGCTGGTCTTCCCTGCAAGTAGGCTAGTCAGAAAGTCTGAGACGAGGAGATTACACCCAGAAATATAATGGGCCTTAGGACCAGACAGTGGCAGAGACTGGTTTGTAGTCACTCTTGTCAGCATCAGAGAGAATCCTACAAGCTAGCTGATCTGCAGTGGATTTCTAGACAGCAGTAGGGAGCCTGTGCCGGTGATAGGTCTTTAAGCTGTGAAGACCCAGAACCACTGAATTATTTGATTTGTCTGGAAACTGGGAGAGTAACAGAATTGTTGGAGAAAGGTCCTGACCTGAGAAAGTGTTCAGGATGCAGAGACACTGCACTGAACTACTGAACAAGGGTATTTATCCATTTCAGAAATATTTTTAAAGGACCATTTTAGTCCAGGATCAGATTCTTGGACTACAGGGGGGTTGGACTAGATGACCTCCTGAGGTCTCTGCCAACCCTAATCTTCTATGATTCAGGTCTACGTTCAAGACCTGTGTTTTCAAAAAGGCCTATGTTTCCCACACATCAGAAAGGAGCCTCTTTTTACGTATGCTGTAGTCAGTGCTATCTTTATTTGTTGTTTTATTGCTTAGATACTGTGGGGCTAGGTGCTTTAGAAATGTTTGAGATATTTTTTTTCAGGGGTTAGCAAAGCCTGGTTCTTTCCACAATCAAGGACTTTTGTTTCAGTTAAGCAAAAATGAAAACTGATGTCCCAAGAAGACAGATCTGGGCTTGTTTCAGTTTCACTTTAAAATGTTTATACATCATGAAAGATAATGGATGGACTAACTTGATGTTTTAAAGGATTTCTTGGACTGAGAAACAAAAGTGAGGATTTTACATATTTGACAATGAAAGCTACTGAGTATTTTTAAAGTGTGTGATTATTCTTGCTACTCAAATTAGATAATTCCAAAAATTTAGTATCTAAGTCCCTCTAGTTGTTCTGCTAAATGCCTTCAAACTCCAGGATACAGAAAATCTGTGTCTTGGAGATCGCAGTGCACCCTGAATGGGGTGCCACATCCTAAAAGGCAAGACCTTGCATTATCATGTAACACTAATATTTTATTTTTCTGCATTTGTGACCTCCAGTAGTTTGATAGGCGCCTTACAGATTGTATATGTTTTAAGATAAATATATCATATATGTTTGGTCCTGCTTTGAGCAGGGGGTTGGACTAGATGACCTCCTGAGGTCACTTCTAACCCTAATCTTCTATGATAAAGTTCCTGCCTCAGAGAGCTTAGTCTAAATAGACACCATACACATACAAACAAAAGGAAAGCTATGAAAAGCAAAGTGATTAAAAATTGAAGTAAAGTGTTGGTTTGTTAGCCCTACAACTTTTTTATGGTTCTATTTCCATGTCTTTTTCAGTAAACTAAGGGAAGGGAGTGAATGTGGCAGGCTGAGGTTTATGGGTTGCCCTCCTTTTACTATGTTTTTACATTTTCAAAGAGCTGTACAAATGTTATTTGTCAGGGCATGTCTGTGAAGCAGTAAGTATTATCCCCATTTTACAGGTGGGAAACAGAACAACAGAGGTGAAATGACTTTTCTGTTGACCTTACGGTCGCTGTTGTAAAGGCAGGCCTGCTCTTCTTCTCTCCCCAGATGATAAGGAAGTCCATGGTCTCTCCATGGTTTCATGCGGATCCACAAGGCATGGTTGCAATAATAACAGTGTTATAATACTGATGTATGGGCTCCAGGAGTTTGCAGTTGCAAAGGGGGTGATCCTGGCTATGCACCAGCATTTAAATGGGGAGGTCACCTCTATCTTAAATGACCTCCCAGAGTGGTAGAGTGAACATAGGTAAACAAACAGCTTGGTCCTGATATGGTGTGATGCAATGCAGTGTGGGAGAGCAACTGGAGGACTGCCAAGTCAGTGCGAAATACAGATGCATCCACAAAAACCTTTTTCTGCACTAATTCATTCTGAAATGAACTTTCAAAGTGGATTGTCTAATTTGCAATAATTGGCACTTCATTTGAAAGAAGAATTGTGTTGTATGGACCCAGGGCATTTTAATAAAAAAAAAAAAAAAAGAAGAAGTTAGTGTGAAAAAACCTTGGGTGGACAATCCCTAAGGCTATCCTCTGAGTCAGGATTCTATCCTGGCCCCCAACCTGGGTTGATTGTGAGACCACAGTTGTGACTATCATGAGTTTTATGGTCTAATAGGGAATATTTCATTTTAAATTAGAATAGGTCACTTTTCAGAAATATATTGTTAATAAATGCTTCTCTTCACTGACAAGTTTTGAAGAGTGAGCATGTTTTTGAGTTTGTATTCTTGTTTCACGCATCTGCTGACATACGTTGTTTGGGCTTACTCTGTATTCTGAGCAATTGAGAAGATTGGAGTTTGGTAATGCCTCTTTCAAACAAATTATTGATGACAAAATTAAAACCCTTTTTCAGTTTTATTTGGTTAAGAAAGTGTGGAAATGGTTTTGATACACGTCAGAATAACCGTAGTGCTCAGAAACTACTGTGATGGAGACTCTATAAGTAATTAAAGAACTCCACTGTGGTTATGAGATAATTGATCTGTGATGGGGCAGATCTGGGCAGTAAGAAAAGGAGATATTAAAGGACCTTCAAAAAATTGAAATTGATAAAGTGAATTTTAATACAGTGTTAGAGTATTTCTGTTTTTCTTACCAGGTTTTTAACTTTTCTCCCCAAAATTAAAAAACATGTCTTTTGAGCTGTTCTCTTTTTCCAGTATTTGGCATGAATGGGAAATTTACAACAACACATTTGTTGGCATGTGGATGAGAGAAGGGGATTCATGTGAAACCAAAAACAGAGAGACAAAGGTACAGTAATTAATCGTCCTGATGCCGTTAATACAGCTGGCATGTTTGTACCACTTTAAACTATTAAAGCCATTAATATACCATAGGACTTGAAAACTTAGATGGGGTTTTACAAATTGAGATCTCTTCCTGCCCAAAGAGTTCATGGTTTAGGACATGAAGTAGAAAAATGCAAGATGAGATATGGGACAACAGTTAGGAATGGAGGGTAAAACCAGGATAAAAGGCTGATGATGATGTTTTCACTCACACCAGTCTGGAGACTTTAACTCTTTCTTTTTGTTCATGCAAAATAGGATGTTCTGGTATTACCATTACCACTAGGGACAAATGCTCTGTAAGTTCCGCTATGGGCCACTGCTACATAAGAGGAGAGAAATAGAAGTTACTTGTGGGACTGGAGTTGCCAGCCACTACTGGATGACACATGTCAAGGGAGAGTGAACTAGGTAGTTAAACAGTACTTTGAGACCAAGTGGCAGAGAGACTTGTATGGGAAAAGTAGAGGGCCAGGTCACAAGAAGCATGTGCAGGTGAGAGAGGAGCAGAACAGATGTGGGCAGAAGGGGTGGAAGGTAAAATGAAGAGCAAATAAAGACAGTATAATTAGCTTTTGTCAAAAAGACAAAACTATTAAAAACACTTAAAATACATGACAGTTACATGTGAGCAGTTGCTTTTGCTGAAAAGGGATGTTACATGATTGTGAATGGAAAGGAGATGTCCAAAAGACTCTGAAAAGATGAGGTCCATACTATGTAAAAATCTGGGAACTCCTGCCTGAGACCTCTCTTCTCCCCTTGTTAAAATAATGTTTGCACTTCTCTAGGTCCTTTCCAGAGGTTAAGGAGCTTTACAAAATTAAGTCTCACATTCCTCTGTGACACAAGACAATAGCTCAAGTATCAGAGGGGTAGCCGTGTTAGTCTGAATCTGTAAAAAGCAACAGAGGGTCCTGTGGCACCTTTAAGACTAACAGAAGTATTGGGAGCATAAGCTTTCGTAGGTAAGAACCTCACTTCTTCAGATGCAAGTCTGAACCAAGGTTTCTGACTTCCAGTGCACTGTCTTACTGTGACAGAGTGCTGGGAGCCTAGAACTGACCAAGTACTCTGTCACTAAGGTACTACCTATTCCCCCCTGGAGTGGATTTAATTGGAGGGAGGGTGCTCAGTGGTTTAATTAGGCAAGAGGCTGACAAGCTAGTGAGAGCAACCAACCTGTCAGCTGGGAAGTTAGAGGACAAGAAGGAAGTGCAAGGGGAGTGGTTGGTAGGGGCTAAGGGAGGCAGGATCTCAGGATGAGGAGATCTGTCCCTGTCCTTCCCTGGATAGTGGGCTAAGGGGAAAGTTTCAGCTTTATATTGCTTCATGAGGCTGTACTGGTGAAGGGGAATAAAAAAATGGTGCTTATAAACTGGGAAGCATCCAGCCTGTTTGTGTTGATCCAAGGGGTGGAGAAGGGAGCCTATTATGCATGCCATAAGAGCATCCTTTCTTCCTGTAGCCACATTGAAGATATATTTGGCCTTCTAGTATTGCATGATTTCTAATATTAAGAATTTGAATCCTCCTTGGGATTTTGCTTGTAAAAGGTCATGAAACATTAAAGCTGAAAATGTAAAGATCATAATGAGCATCTACAATGCAGGGTAAATCAATATTCTCTGGAAAAATTAAAGGACATAAGAGCCTGGTGTTTAGTGCTTTTTACATTGTACTGCTATTGAGGAGACCTGGATGCAATTTTTCACTGTTCATAGGCTGGTAGTCCTTCAGAGGTGGGAGCATGCATCACTCAGTAGCAAATGCACCAAAGGGCATCTAATTTAGTGTGTGTCTGTTGGAAGTTGTGGTGACTTAGGTGGAGGAATCACTTCCCATTGGGAAAGGAACAAGTTTATTCCATGCTTTAAAATACCGTATATACTCGTTCATTAGCCCGTTCGTTTATAGGCCGACCCCCCAAGATGGTTCGGTAAAAATAGCAAAAACGGTATGACCCTTTCATAAGCCGACCCTATATTTCAGGGTTTGGCAAACTTTGGCTCCTGGCTCATTAGGGTAAGCCGCTAGCGGGCCTGGACGTTTTGTTTACCTGGAGCGTTCACAGGCATGGAGCCCCTCAGCTCCCAGTGTCAGCAGTTCCGTTCCCAGCCAATGGGAACGGTGAACCACAGCCACAGGGAGCCTAAGGGCTCCATCCCTGCAGACGCTCCAGTTAAACAAATCGACAATGTGTTAGATTTTCAATTCAATGATTCCATAGAGTTTAAAATCATCAAATTTTGGTGTAGACCTGTTTATAAGCCGACCCCCGCTCTTTGATGCATCACTTTTTTACCAAAAATATTCGACTTATGAACGAGTATATATGGGTAACTTAATCTGAAAAAGACTTCTTTCTTCTGCACTGGGTAAAATGATGGCAGCACTGAGAGCTGATTACAGTACTTGCTGGAATGCATCTATGCTCATGGTAAAATGGGAAGTTAGTGGTGTATGTTGGTTCTGTTCAACATGAAACTAGTGACTGTATTGTGTGTTTAACCTATTTCCTCTCATCCTTCTTTTTCTGCTCTTCAGGTTCTTCTTATTTGTGGAAAAAACAATAAGTTGGCTCATGTGTCTGAGCCGAGTACTTGTGTTTACTCTCTAACATTTGAGACTCCTCTTGCTTGCCATCCTCATTCTCTTTTAGGTAGGTAGGATAAAAAGGTCTGTGCATGTGTGAGAGGCAGGTGGCATTTTACCCAAGCCTTTAAGTTTAGATTTCTGGTTTGTTAGTTTGTATCATTACATCAATAAGAAGTAAATGTAACATTGTTTATTACAAGCATTTCTAAAGTACCATCACTATAATAATTGGGCACTCTTATCTGAGCTTGCAAAGTCCCTACGATCAACTCAATAGCATTTCTCTGTATGTAATGGGATAACTTTTGAAAACTCCTTCCAGTTAATTTCAGAATTTCAGGGAATGTTCAAGGCATCAATTGTCAGAACCCTATTTGATCTCGGGGAAGAGCAGAAAACCAAAAGGGGGAGATTGGGGAACAAAAGAGCCCCTGACAGCTTTTTAGCCACAGCCTCTAGCACCTCTACAATTATCTGTAGATCACAGAGCTAGTTCATGATTTCCATGAACACATTCCAGCACAACAATACCCATGCTCATGTCAGCTTATCCTCCCAATAGTGTAACACCTTGACATGCTGAATGACTTCTCTTCTGGGCAGAAAGTAATGGTGGTGGGGGAAAGGGAAATGGAGGGGCCTGGGGGGAGCAGAGAGAAGTGCACACAGCTGCTGGAATGTTAGGGGAAAACGGGGGACCCTCATATGGAGGGAGGGACGAAAGGAGCACACCATCTCTAGTGGGGAGATGGAGATTGGGGGATCTGATATGGGGGAGAGAGGATTGGGGGGCACAGAACCCATGCTGGGGGAAGGACCCAGGGAAGGTGGGGAATAAGTGTGCACACAGCCCCTGGCTTGGGGGCCAGAATGAAGGACTCCCTGAGAATTGGAGAATCAGACACCGCCCCTAGCATGGGGGATTTGGAATGGGGAGCACACAGAACTCCTGGTGTGGCGGGGGGGAGTTGATTGGAGGACCCTGGTATGAGGAATAGAGTTTGGGGGAAAGAGGATAATAGGATGCATGCTGAGCTGCTGGTATGGGGAGAGAATGAGGGACCTGGTATGGGAGGAGAGGGGGGTGGGGGACACACAGACCCTTGCAGGGAAGAGATTCGGGTGAATTACAAGGAATCCCTGGAAAAAGAAGGGGATGGGATGGTGGGCATACAGAGAGCTTGTGGGAGAGGGAATGGAGGAATACAAAGAGCATTGCGATAAATTCAGCCTACATAATCTACAAACAACACCTTGGTAAATTTATTTGTGTACAATAGCGTAGTTCTCTCATTCTCACCACTTCCATCCCAGTCTCCAGTTAGATAAGTCAGTGGATGCATTCATCAGTTTGGAAAAATGTCTGCATGAAGAGATATTTAATGAAATATTCCCTGAAGATAGTAAGAGTGAGGCTCAGCCCTAAGAGGGGATTACAGAGATAGTCAGGCCCCAGCCCTTTTGGGGTTTTGTAATTGAAGTCCAGCACCTTGAATTGGATTCATACTGCCACAGTATGCTGTGCACTCCAGCTAGCCCTTGGAATATGCCTCCATTTGGCCTTAATGGTCATTCTTAGATAGGATGTGTTTCAATAGTCTATAAGTGAGGAGGGTGCAATCAGGATCTCATCCAGCAGTGATGGGTGAAGCCTTCTGGACAGCTGGAGCTGGAAGAAGAGACCTTTGGTCACTGCTGCTGTCTGGGAGCATTAGACCTCTAGGGCCTGCTCCTGTTCCCATTTGAAGTGATTGAGAAAATTCCTATTGATTTAAATAGGATTGAGGAACAGGTCCCAGCAAGTGAATGTAGCAGTTTGTGGTCCCAGTGATGCATGTTGAATTGAAGCATTAAGCTGTTAAAACACACGCATAGCAGCATTAGGGTTACATTCAAATAGTTAATTAAGGAAAATGTAGCTGTTAGTATTTATGACAGCATTACTTTCCTTTTTTCAGTTTATCCAACGCTGACTGAAGTCCTACGAAGGAAGTGGGATGAAGCAGAGCAGTCTCTTTATGATGAGCTAATAACTGAACAGGTTTGCTGATCCATTCTGAGTTCTTGTTAAAGGACTGTCACTTTCAAATTACTGTAGTACTGGTCTGTTTTCTGCAGTTCCAGCTCTTTTTAGGATAGATGCTTTTATCCTACTATTGGCAAAAACTGTTAGTGCACTGCATCTAGCTACAGTTTACTGGTAATCACAAAACCTTGTAAAATAGCCAATGTAAATTACAAACAGAAATAGAATGGCTTTATGTAATGTCTTTGTTTTTCCAGGGATACAAAAAATTGTTGAAGGAGATTTTTGAGGAAGCAGGACTTTTAAGAGCAACAGAAGAAAAGGAGATTGAGAAAAAAAATAAAAAGTTAAAAAGTCTGGAATTTGAAACAGTGGAGAAATGCAATAAGGTATAGAAAGTAATTCTCAATGCTTGTCTAAGAAATTTTACCAACATGGAGTTAATCACCATCCTTCTTCTGTGTGATTGAACTACTGGGTTCTCAGCCAAGCTGCCTATCTGTTGTTAGGATTCAGATAAAATCTACTCCCTTGGTTATCTTCTGTTGCCTAAATAACAGTATATTTAAAAATAAATAGAAATGGCAAAACTTATTTTAATACTGAAAATTGGAAACAAACTGGCATTACTGAATGCCTTTCAAGGAGATATTAGGGGGTGGTATATGGGAAGTAGTTTGGATACCTAGGTGATGTGCATTTTAGACATACTTTCATAAACTGGGGTTAGAATGGGATTAAGAAGCAGAAGGGAGTTAGTGCAAGTGGAAGGTGGACCAGAGCCTTGTGGCGGATAGGTACTTGGTAATCATATAATATACACAGGTTTCAGAGTAGCAGCCGTGTTAGTCTGTATCCGCAAGAAGAACAGGAGTACTTGTGGCACCTTAGAGACTAACAAATTTATTAGAGCATAAGCTTTCGTGGGCTACAACCCACTTCTTCGGATGCATATACACACTAAGTCTTATTATGCTGAAACATTCAGGCCATTTTACAAACAAAAGGCCCAGTGGTTCATATCATGTATCCTTTAAATTCTCTGTATGTGTGCCTGTATCTACAACTATATATGTATATACGCATATGCGCTGCAGCAGAATTTACAGGGCATGTTAGTATGAATTAAAGGCAAGCACTGAGCACTAAAATTGAAGTGCATAATATGTCTGGAGAGAATACATTCAGCCTAAAAGTTCATGTGCTATGGTTGTACCCTCTCATTGATGTGCTGAGATTCATTGACTGGGCTGGAAGGGTAGTCATAGATTGCAAAGCAAGAAGGAGACCACTGTGGTTATCTAGTCTGACCTCGTGCATAGCAAAGGCTATAGAATTTCACCCATTAATTCCTGCATCAGGCCTAATAACTTGTGGTTTAATTAAATCATCTGTCTTAGAAAGATATATGTGGTCATTTAAAGGAATGGAGAATCCACCACCTATCTTCTTGGTTTGGTCCAGTTTCATGGACGGTGGGTATAATAGGCCAGGGGAGGCTCTGCCTCCCCCGGCGCTGCCGTGGCAGCCAGACACCCCCTCCCACCTCCTGTTGTAGGGTTTGGCGGTGAAGGGTTTTGTTTTATTATGCCCCATGCAGGTTCCGGAACGGCTGAGGAGGCACATACCGCCTCCTCTGCCACCCTGGAATTTGCATGAGGCATACCAAAAGCATCTTAACAGACGCTTTTCCTCTGTGTGGGTTGGGTCTGGGGAGGGGAGGTACAGCGTGGCTTTAGCCAGCCTGGGGCTCCTCAAGGCTTCTCCAGGCTGGGGGGGAGCGCTCTGGGCTGCGGCCAACCCGGAGCACCTCTAGCCGAGGCAGGGAGCACTCAGGGCTTTGACCAGCCCAGGTATCCCATGGTGGGGACGCTCGGGGGGGGGGGGGCGGGGCGTCTGGGGGCTCTGGCTGTGGGGAGGGCGTGGGCGGAAGGGGTGGAGCCAGGGGCTAGCTTCCCCAAAGGGGGGCTCCACCCACTGTCCATGTCCAGTTCTATTAAAAATTTGAACCTTATTTTCAATTTTAATTTATCTAGCTGGTGATGAATATTATGGGATTCCAGCCTTTCCTTATAGCAGTGGTCTCCAACCTTTTTATGCCCAAGATCACTTTTTGAATCTAAGGGCAACTCAGGATCTACCCTGCCCCTTCCCTGAGGCCCTGCCCCGCTCACTCAATCCCCCTCTCTCCATTGCTCGCTTTCCCCCACCTTCACTCACTTTCACCAGGCTGGGGCAGGGGGTTGGGGTTCGGGAGGGGGTGCGGGCTCTGGGCTGGAGCCGAGGGGTTCGCAGTGTGAGAGGGGGCTCTGGGATGAGCCTGGGGCAGGGGGTTGGGGTGCTGGCTCTGGGAGGGGGCTCAGGGTGGGGCTTGGGGTGCAGAAGGGGTTATGGCGTGCTGGCTCCAGGAGGGGGCTCAGGGATGGGGGTTTGGTTGCGGCCTCCAGCTGGGCAGCACTTACCTTCGGTGGCTTGACGGTGGGCGCAGCGAGGCTAAGGCAGGCTCCCTGCTTACCCTGCCCCCACACCGCTCCTGGAAGGGGCCAATGCGACCCTGCAGCCCCTGGGGTGGTGAGGGCAGGAAGCATGTGGCTCCGCACACTGCCCCTCTCTGCAAGCACCGCCCCTGCAGCTCTCCTGGCCAATGGGAGCTGTGGGGGCGGTGCTTGCAGGCAGGAGCAGCGCACATAGAGGGAGACCCCTGCCTCCCCGGCTGCGGGGCTGCAGTGGCCACTTCCAGGAGCGGTGTGGGGGTGGGGTAGCCTTAGGCAGCCACACTGCGCTGCCGCCGGAGATCGCGATCGACTGGGAGATCCTCTAGGATCGAACAGTTGATCGCGATCGACCAGTTGGTGACCACTGCCTTATAGTTTAATTAGCTGTTCATTAAAGCTTCTGTAGTTATGGAGTAGCCACAGGTCTTCAGAGGTAAAACATTTGCTGCCGGGTTGTCAGGCAGCAACTTTGAGACAGAGACTAACCCTGGAACAGTGTTTGGGAGAGAGTTAACAGTTGTAGTGCTATAAAAATCTAGTCAGAGGGCAGACCTGAGGTGTTTATAGGGAAGGAGTTCCTGGGCTAAGTGCCTGATTCATAGTCCCAGACTTCAGTAGAGGAACAGTTGGAACCAGATGCTATGGGTAATATCTATCAGAAACACAGGCTGTCTTTTTGTATTGCTGATACTTTGTCCATAAGAACTGCCCAAAGGTCCATCTAGACCAGTATCCTGTCTTACGACAGTGGCCAATGCCAGGTGCCCCAGAGGGAATGAACAGAACTGGTAGTCACCAAGTGATCCATCCCCTCTTGCCCATTCCCAGCTTCTGGCAAACAGGCTAAGGACACCATCCCTGCCTATCCTGGCTAATAGCCATTGATGGACCTATCCTCCATGAATTTATCTAGTTCTTTTTTTAATCCTGTTATAGTCTTGGCCTTCACAACATCCTCTGGCAAAGAGTTTCACAGACTGCGTTGTGTGAAGAAATATTTCCTTTTGTTTGTCCATCTCTTTGATGAACCTTGTGCACAAGTTAAACAGCCTGTCTTTGGAACTCTTACACCATAAGAATGGTCTGACTCAGTGCAGCCAATGGTCCATCTAACCTAGTATCCTGTCTTCAACCAATGTCCAATGCCAGATGCTTCAGAGAGAATGAACAGAGCAGGGCAATTATCAAGTGATCTATCCCCTGCCGTCCAGTCCAACATCCAGTAGTCCAAGGCTTAGGGACAACCCAGAGCATGAGGTTGCATTCCTGACCATCTTGACTAATAGCTGTTAATGGACCTATCCTTCAGGAACTTGTCTAATTTTTTTTTAATCCAGTTATACTTTTGGTCTTCACAACCTCCCCTGGCAACAAGTTCCACAGGGTGACTGTGCGTTGTGTGTAGTAGTACTTCCTTTTGTGTGTTTTAAACCCGCTGCCTATGAATTTCATTGGGTGACCCCTGATTCTTGTGTTCTGTGAACGGGTAAATAATACAATCTGTATTCACTTTCTTCACGCCATTCATGGTTTTATAGACCTATATCATATCTTCCCTTCATCATCTCTTTTCTAAGCTGCGTAGTCCCAGTCTTTTTAATCTCTCCCCATATGAAAGCTATTCCATACCCCCCTAATATTTTTTGTTGCCCTTCTTTGTTGTACCTTTTCCAATTTTAATATATCTTTTTTTGAAATGGGGGAACCAAAACTGCATGCAGTATTCAGGTTGTGGGCATACTATGGATTTATATAGTGACATTGTGATATTTTCTGTCCTCTTACCCATCCTTTTCCCAATGGTTCCTAACAGTCTGTAAGCTTTTTTGAATGCCTCTGCACATTGAGCAAATATTTTCAGAGAACTATCTACAATGACTCCAATATCTCTTTCTTGAGTGGTAACAGCTAATTTAGACACCATCATTTTATTTGTATAGTTGATATTATGTTTTCCAATGTACATTACTTTGCATGTATCAACATGGAATTTCATTTGCCCTTTTGTTGCTCAGTTACCCAGTTTTGTGATATCCCTTTGTAACTCTTTCTGTCAGTTTTGGACTTAACTATCTTGAGTAATTTTGTATTGTCTGCAAATTTTGCCACCTAACTGTTTTACCTTGTTGTCCAAATCATTTATGAATATGTTGTACTGGGACCAGTGCTGTTCAGATCCCTGGGGGACACCATTATTTACCTCTCTCTTTTCTGAAAACAACATTTATTCCTACCCTTTGTTTCCTGTCTTTTAAGCAATTACTGATCAATGAGAGGACCTTTCTTCTTATCCTGTGACTGCTTATTTTGCTTAAGAGCCTTTGGTGAGGGACCTTGTCAAGTCTTTCTGAAAGTGAAAGTACACTATATCCATTGAATCACCCTTGTCCACATGTTTGTTGACCCCATCAAAAAATTCTCATAGATTGGTGAGGAATGATTTCGCATTACAAAAGCCATGTTGACTCTTCCCCAACAAATCGTGTTCATCTATGTGTGTGATAATTCTGTTCTAAACTATGGTTTCAACCAGTTTGCATGGTACTGAAATTAGGCTTACTGCCCTGTAGTTGCCAGGATTGCTTCTGGAAATTTTTTTTAAAATTAGTGTCATATCCTCCAGTCATCTGGTAAACAACATTCCAAACATGTTTTTTTTTTCCAGTGGCTTCCCTTATAACTATGTTTGGACATTTTATACTTGATGCAAACTGAATTTTTCAGTAGACATATGTATTTGGGCAAAACATATTGTCCATTTTATAAATATTTTTTATTCTAGGAGTACAAGAAACTTTCTAAAGAAATAAAAAGGCTTCAAGATTTATTAACTCAACATGGTATTGTGTATGAAAGAAACTCAGGTAAGTTCTTTGTGTAGTTCTACTTTCTCATTCTTATCTATTTAGAATGTGAATACTCAGCTTTCTCTTTTTAAATTAAAAATATTGTTAAGATCAGGATAAACAAATAATCTTCTATCGGAGGGGGTCAAGCACTACCGTAAAGCATACTGCATGTGATTTTGACTGAACAGACCCTTGACTGTGAGACCTTGTTTAAAAATATATGTAGGTTTTTATTGGTGTCAGCCTTTACAATGGGACTGTGGCTGCTTCCACTTCTATTTTGGTATACTTTGAGCTTCATTCTCTGATTCTTCCTCCCCATGCTAAGTGTTAATGTCCACAGCATTCGAGACTAATATTTTCATCTCATTTCTCCCAACTGCACACCAACGATAAAATCTGCTCCCATGAGTATGTGAACTGTTCTCCTTTGGTGTGTGTAAAGTCTCCTGCTTCATACCTCATTCCACTTTTTGCTGGTCAGTTTCTCCCCTTCACTGGCCTCCACTGCAGATATGCACCACTTGTCCCATGCTACTTCCTGGTGTGAAGAAGAGAGCAATAGCAGGGGGGTGGGTCCTGTCTGTGAAGAAGCAGTCTGGATTTATTCCAGGCAAGTTCCAGTCTCACCCTGCCTCCCAGCAACCAAGATGCCTCATTCTTCTCAGTGCTTGTTCCCCTCTTATCATGTCAAATTCCAGTCCTTTAGTTAATTCCCTAAGTCCCTCATGATGCCCCTTGGGTATTTAGCTTCCTAAGGTGCACCTCTTTGTAGCCTGTGTGTTCAGAGATTGGCATCTCAGTGAATTATTAGGCTGTAACCTAATAACTAGAACTGAGCAAGTGATATATTTGCATTTTTTAGTTCTTTTCTGTATGAGAAACTTTCATTTTCATTATGTGAAATGAGTAACTTTTTTCAGGGGGAAAAATTTTTGTGTTGGAATGTATGCAGATTATAGATTTTGCTAATTAATATCCAGTTTAAACTATTAGTTACATAAATTACACAGGATTTCTGTTCACTGACTGGATAACTTGTGTAGCCATATAGAGGAGAATTTGAATTGTATATTAAAGAGCAAAAATCACAGTTTGCATTGGATGACTTATTGTAACTTAACATCAGAGGGGTAGCTGTGTTCGTCTGTATCCACAAAAACACAAGGAGTCCGATGGCACCTTGAAGACTAACAGATTTATTTGGGCATAAGCTTTCGTGGTTAAAAAATTCACTTCTTCAGATGCATGGAGTGAAAATTACAGATACAGGCATAAATGTATATTGGCACATGAAGAAAAGGGACTTACCTTACAAATGGAGAACCAATATTGAAGGCCAATTCAGTCAGGGTGGATGTGGTCCACTCCCAATTGATGACGAGGTGTCAATACCAAGAGAGGGAAAATTGCTTTTGTAGTGAGCCAGCCACTCCCAGTCCCTATTCAAGCCCAAATTGATGGTGTTAAGGGAGGGGTTGGCTCACTACAAAAGCAATTTTCCCTTTCTTGGTATTGACACCTCCTCATCAATTATTGGGAGTGGACCACATCCACTCTGACTGAATTGGCCTTCAACATTGGTTCCCCACTTGTAAGGTAACTCCCTTCTCTTCATGTGCCAATATATATTTATGCCTGTATCTGTAATTTTCACTCCATGCATCTGAAGAAGTGGGTTTTTAACCATGAAAGCTTATGACCAAATAAATCTGTTAGTCTTTAAGGTGCCACCGGACTCCTCATTGTTTTTGTAACTCAACAGTATCCTATGACTTATTGTGACTAAGTAAAATCATGTGAATTGCAGCTTTTATTAAGAAAAGTTAAGAAATAACTGATATTTTACAATTAAATATTTCAGCTGAAAATACAAGTGCTGAACACATCATTCATAACGTGGTGACTGCAAAGCCAAGTGTTCTGAATGGCTCAAAGGCTCATGAACACCTACGGGGAGACACAGGCATTTGGAATGACACCTTTTAAAGAAATTTGTCTATATGAACTTGATATTTATCATCCAGACTAAAATATTGAGCAAATTGGATGTATATCATACTACTAAGACAATTTAACAACCCTTTGTGAATATTTCTAATGCTCTATATTCTTGCCCTAGGGCAATGAGAAGAGAATGTTTGAGTTAAATTCTGGTACTGCCATTGCAGACAGCTGTTGAAGTTCAGTTTACAAGGTTGTTTAAGTTGTAAAAATTCTCTTTGTTGAAACTGTTACCAACCATTGGTCTGCAGACTCTACTTCTCCAATCTCAGTTCTGTGCTGTTTGCTTTGATCAACTATTGCACTAATTAGAGTGAAAGGTAATTGGTTGTATACCCAGCATCTGTATTTCTGCCTGATGTGGGGGGAATAGTTTTGTCCTCAAGTTTGGACGGATTAGTAAACTTCTTAACCGCTGATAGCAGGGGCAGCTTATTTGCCTTTGTGGGAAGGAGTAGTTCACACTGTACTTCCTAATCCTGTAGGAGCACTGATGAGGCTAGAAGGATGGAGTGATGTGGAACCTTTAGCCAGAGATGAGCATGTGAGCAAAAAGCAAAATCAACCTTCTAGTCTTTCAGGTAGATTATATACAGTATACTCCTATTTATCCAAAATCCGATTATCCAAACCTCTGCATTATCCAAATCCCTTCCTTGTCCCCCAGCATGAGATATATGCCCTCTGCAGCATGTATTTTATGCTGGAGGATAAGGAAGGGATTCAGATAATGTGGAGGTTTGGGTAATAGAGCAGACACTACTAGCCAGGACTGCAAGAACGATGAGCCCCCGGCTGCAGAGAAGACCATCCTGCTGCTGAATGGGCCCTCTGCAGCACCGCTGTCATGGGAGTGAATGGGGCTAAGACAGCAGAGATGCAGAAGGCTCCCTGTGCTGCCGCAGTGCTGGTGACACGCCATCCCTGCAGGCACAAGGTGCAGTGGGAAGGCTGTGGTCCTGGTAGGGCAGAGCAGAGACCCCGGCAAGGACTCTGCCCTGCTAGGACCACAGCCTTCCTTGCGCCTGCAGGGAATTGGGTGTCACTTGTCCTGTGGCTGCACAGGGAGCCCTCTGCAACCTTGCTGTCACAGCAGCGAGTGAGTGGGGCAGAGCAGAGACCCCTGGCCAGGACTGTGAAGAGGATGACAAGCCCCTGGCTGTGGAGGAGGCCACCCTGCTGCTGAATGGCCTCCTGATTATCTGAACCAAATCTGCAAAAAGAACAGGAGTACTTGTGGCACCTTAGAGAGTAACAAATTTATTAGAGCATAAGCTTTCGTGGGCTACAACCCACTTCTTCGGATGCATATATGATGATGTCTATCTGTATCTGTACGAGTTTTTTCATGAAGTTGATGGATTTCCACTCCATACGGCGAAATGCAGTGCCTTGCATAATGACAGGTTTCAGAGTAGCAGCCGTGTTAGTCTGTATCCGCAAAAAGAACAGGAGTACTTGTGGCACCTTAGAGATATGCATCCGAAGAAGTGGGTTGTAGCCCTCGAAAGCTTATGCTCTAATAAATTTGTTAGTCTCTAAGGTGCCACAAGTACTCCTGTTCTTTTTGCGGATACAGACTAACACGGCTGCTACTCTGAACCAAATCTGTGTCCCTCATGCTATTCAGATAATTGGAAGTACACTGTATTGAAAAAGATAGAAGGAAATGACTGCATAAAGACTAGAGAAATTACTCCACTTTAAAGCTGTAAGGTGTAAATAGTTATTCCTTTAACACCTATTTCCACACTAGCAGCTAATATTCACCTCTTACCCGTCTCTGCTAACAATAACAAATTCTTGTCTAAGACAACCATCACACGGTTTACTAAAAGTTGAGACTAACAGAACGACCATGCGTAAGTAGGATACTCTCCTCCTAACCTTCTGGTTTGTCTCAGGTGGCCATGGTGCTCTCTCACAAGTTCTTTCCTACCTCAGCTTTGGTGTTGGCTCAGGACTTCTTTAGCCCTGAGTGCTGCCCCCCCTTCCCCTGACTTTTCTCTCCAACCATCCACAGCTTGTTCCTGATCCTTCTAGTCACATATTGGGGTACTGTCACAAACACTATAATTTTTGTGTGCATTTTGCATTTACTACTCCAAACTTACATTGTAATAGATTTCAAATCAAGGAAATCTTAGTGATCCAGTCAGCATACCCTGTGCATAATGATGTCAGATGTGAATGCAAAATAATTACACTACTTTGCAGACAAGATCTTGCAAACTGAGGTAGAGTCTGCACTATATGAACATTAAAATCCCCTTGCCAGTTTAAAGAGTAAGCCTTTTCTCTTTTGGCTTAGGCAAAAATGTTTCTTCCCTCTTTGGTGTGTATCATCTGCAACTGCAGTTCTCCCGCACTAGGATTGTTTGCATTTGAGAGGTGCTTACACCTTGGGATTGTTATGGATGAAAAGTGAAAATTTAATTTTTTTTACAGAAGACCAATAATGTTTGAGTGTAGCTCTATTCTGTATATTATTATAAAGAATAAATGTATGGACTCTTCTAACAAAGTTGTGGAACGTTATAACAAAGCAAGTTGTCCAGCAGCAAGGACATCATTTGTACTTAAATAATTATTACAGTTCCTTCCCTTGCTGTGTTTAGCTAACCCTGACCACCTGCTAATTCAGGGGTTCTCAAACGGGGGGTCATGACCCCTAAGGGAGTCACAAGGTTATTACATGGGGAGTCACGAGTTGTCAGCCTCCATTCCAAACCCCACTTCACCTCCAGCATTTATAATAGTGTTTATTTTTAATTTATGTGGGGGGGGCGTTCGCACTCAGAGGCTTCCTGTGTGAAAGGGGGTCACTAGTACAAAAGTTTGAGAACCACTGTGCTAATCTACAGTAAATTGTACTGAGCCTCAAATCTTCATTTTAGCACCGACCATTTTCCTCAACTGATATAGATTGTACTGGTGACTCTACCATAACTATTACCACGGTGTGAAGTTTTCTCCCCTCCCTTGGAAGCTAAATTTAACAAAATTCAGCTGATCTATGCAGCAGGTGGGTGGTAGTAAAGGCAAGTTGCCCTTCTGAAGACCAGTAATTCTATCAAGACATCCAAGTGTAGGATGAAGACTATCATAAATCTTAGCTACACTGTCCCTAGGAATCTTTCTGGTGTCAGTTAGGAAGAAACTTACCTGTACATCCCGATCAGTGATCCCTTAGAGCTGAACAAAGGACCTGCACTTCTAATACAGAACTTTACCTTTTTAGAACATAACAGCAGACCAACTGGGTCAGACCAACGGTCCATCTAGTCCAGTATCCTGTCTTTTGACAGTGGCCAATGCCAGGTGCTTCAGAAGTAATGAACAGAATAGGCAATCATTGAGTGATCTATCTCATCGTTCACTCCCAGCTTCTGGCAGTCAGAGGCTAGGGACACCCGGAGCATGGGGTTGCATCCCTGACCATCTTGGTTAATAGCCATTGATGGACCTATCCTCCATGAACTTACTTTTTTTAACCCCATTCTAATTTTGGCCTTCACAACATCCCCGGCAACGAGTTCCACAGGTTGTCTGTTGTGTGAAGAAGTACTTCCTTTTGTTTGTTTTAAACATGCTGCCTATTAATTTAATTAGGTGACCCCTGGTTTTGGTGTTATGTGAAGGAGTAAATAATACTTCCTTATTTACTTCTTCTACAGCAGTCATGATTTTAGAGACCTCTATCATATCCTTCCTTAGTCATCTCTTTTCCAAGCTGAAAAGTAAGTCTTTTTAATCTCTCATCATAGCTGCAGGTGCTTTGGAGGATAGGATTAAAATTCAAAATGGACAAACTGGAAAAATGGTCTGCAGTAAACAGGATGAAATTCAATAAGGACCAATGCAAAGTACTTCACTTAGGAAGGAACAATCAGTTGCACATGTACAAAATGGGAAATGAGTGCCTAGGAAGGAGTACTGCAGAAAGGAATCTGGGGAGTCATCGAGGATCACAAACTAAATGAGAGTCCACAGTGTAACACTTACAAAAAAAGCAAACATCATTCCGGGATGTATTAGCAGGAGTATTGTAAGACACAAGAAGTAATTCTTCTGCTTTACTTCACACTGATTAGACCTCAACTAGAATATTGTGTCCAGTTCTGGGTGCCACATTTCAGGAAAGATGTGGACAAATTAGAGAAAGTCCAGAGAAGAGGGGGAAAAAATGATTAAAGGTCTAGAAAACATGGCTGATGAGGGAAGATTGAAAAACATTGGGTTTGTTTAGTCTGGAGAAGACTGAGAGGGGCCATGATAATAGTTTTCAAGTACATAAAAGGTTGTTAGAAGGAAGGGGGAGAAAAATTGTTCTCAACCTCTGAGGATAGGACAAGAAGCAATGGACTTAAACTGTAACTAGGGAGGTTTAAGTTGGAAATTAGGACAAACTTCTCGTCAGGGTGGTTAAGCACTTGAATAAATTGCCCAGGGAGGTTGTGGGATCTCCATCATTGGAGATCTTTAAGAGCAGGTTAGACAAACACCAGTCAGGGATGGTCTACATAATACTTAGGCCTTCCATGAGCGCAAGGGACAGGACTAGATAACCTCTTGAGGTCCCTTCCAATCCTATGATTCTATGCTATGGCAGCTATTCCATACCCCTAGTAATCTTTGTTGCTCTTCTCTGTACCTTTTCTAATTCTAATATATATATTTTTGAGATGTGACAACCAGAACAGCACACAGTATTCAAGGTGTGGGCATACCATAGATTTATATAGTGGCATTGTGATATTCTCTGTCTTACTATCTATCCCTTTCCTAAGGGTTCCTAACGTTAGCTTTTTTGACTGCTGCTATATATTGAGTGGATGTTTTCAGAGAACTATCCATCATGACTCCAAGATTTTTCTTGAGCAGTAACAGCTAATTTAGACCCCATCATTTTGTATGTATAGTAGGAAATATGTTTTCCAATCTGCATTACTTTGCATTTATCAACATTGAATTTTTTTGAATTTACCATTTTGTTGCCCAGTCACCCAGTTTTGTGAGATCTCTGTGTAACTCTTTGCAATCTGCTTTGGACTTAACTATCTTGAGTAATTTTGTACTGTCTGCAAATTTTGCCATCTCACTATTTACTCCATTTTCCAGATCATTTATGAATATATTGAACAGCACTGGTCCCAGTACAGGCCCCTGGGGGACACTACTATTTACCTCTCTCCATTCTGAAAATGGACCATTTATTCCTACCCTTTGTTTCCTGTCTTTTAAGCAGTTACTGATCCATGACAAGACTTTCCCTCTTATTCCATGACTGCTTGCTTTGTTTAAGAACCTTTGGTGAGGGACCTTTTAAAAGGCTTTCTGAGGGTCCCAGTACCCACTGGATCACCCTTGTCCATATTCGTTGACCCTCTCAAAGAATTCTAGTAGAATTTTATCAGTGACCTAATGCTAATAGTACTCATGGGAGGAGGTGGATAATTGAAACCTGCCAATTATGCATAGTCTATTATGCATTCCTATTACTCTTGAAATCCTCCACCATTGCTGTTGCATGCCTCTCCCATCTCCTTGTTATGTCTTGACTTAGTTTGTAAACTCTTTGGGGGCCTTGCCTGTCTTTTACTGCAGCTTTGTACAAGGCACAGCACAATAAGGACCCAAGCCCTATGGATTTTGCTGTATTGGTATTAATAGGAGCAAGTCATGAGCTCACAGTGCATGTACATTGCTGGATAATATGCTTATGAGGCATCTACTTTCCAGGAAGCAAGATAATGAATTTACCAGGCACTAGTCATGTCCCTAGTTCAAATTATACACCTAGAACTAGTGTCAGCCACATCTCACATGACAGTTTTCTGCTCAAGATCATTTAATCGAAGTACACATTTGCATGAACCAGATTTCCACCATTATTTTTATATACAAGCCAAAAAACACCCCACAACCTCTTCTCTATCTAAATGGGCACCCTTATTAAATTCTATTCCATATATCTTTAAAATTATATTAACAGTTTTTATACTCTGCTAACCATGGCAGTATTTGAGTGCTTTGGAGTAGTGCATTAAGCAGTGTGACTACACATCTGTGATGTGCTGTTTGTTCTCACATCCTCTCCTCTGATGGAAAAAGCATGTTTTATTATAAAAGCAGAGAACTCCCTAAAAACATACACCTAGCCATGGTGCTACTCTCAAACCATGTTCCAAGATACATGCTTATCTCACTCCCAGTCTCTGTAAACCTGGATAAAAAGATAAGCTTTTCAGCATGCCTTGAGGATAAATAAGCTTGCTCTGTTTGAAACCCAACGGAAGGAGACAAGAGACACATATTTTATCGGATCCAGACTTTCATGTCAGGTTGTATACAAACAGCACTGTGAAGCCATCAGACTGCCAGCCTCACTGTGGTTTGTGCTGAATGTGCAGCTGGAATCAACCGTGGCAATACTGGACCAGCAGTTCTGTCCAATGAGCTCTTCATCAAGGAACATGCAAAGAAACCCCCATACTGGGTATAGTGTTCAGGAAAAGCATAAGGAGCCTTCAAGAAGGATTAAGCAGAGACCTTGGTGCCTTTGGAAACATCATATCTCCTTTGTCTATGTATGCCAATTCTGCCCAGATGTAGAGAGACCAGAGAAAGAAGGTTGTATCAGTGACACACATTTACCAGAAACCCTTATGCAATGAGCAGATTCATCACTACTACAATATAAACAAACACATTAATGGGGTAAAAGCCTATGAGAAAAAAATACTTAGCTCAATTCAGTAAGACCTTATGGATATAACAAGGTTGACATATGTTGCCAAAGTGTAAAAAGGAGATCACCAACAGACTAACAGCTATCAATTGGGATGGATAGCGGGAATGTGGCTGGGGTTTGATCCCCAATGCTCATTTGTCAAAAGTGTACATTTCAGATTCTATTGAAGGTTACTACATAGTCTGATACCATCTCTGGTTTTTCACAGGACCTAAGCTAGAGCCACTCCACTCCCCACCTGCCACCAATGTCCATCCTCCTGAGGTTAAAGCATAGGTTAGCCTAGCTCACCCCAGAGAAGCTAATGAGGAGTCAGTAAATCAGCTGAAGAATGGGGGCAACAGGATCGTTTCCATGGCTCTTAAATAAATGAAAATTAGGAGCCTAAATACCTCTGGGTTCTAGGCATTGGGCTGTACTACGCCTCTAACACCACAGCCACAGGGAAGGGCGCTGACAGCCCCCCACAGCTAGGAGCACGAGCCCCCTGCCACTCTGCCCCACTTCGGAAACCACAGCAGATGGCTCACCGCATTTCCAGTAAATGTTATCACCTCCGCCCCTCCCCTGCTGCCTGGCAACGTATCTCCCCCTTGAACCTTGGCTCACGCACCCTTTACCCTCTCTAGAAACAGCTAAGCCCCTGCACATACGGCCCATGGCCATCCCGACTCCCTTTTCAGCAGCTTGGACCTTCCGACTGACATAGACAACTAAGGGCAGCGGCTTCAGAAGATATTACTGAGCATGCTCAGATCACTTGCGTATGCTCAGTCGCAGCAAGGTCGCTAATTCTGACACTCCACTGGAAGGAGCCACGGCACAGGGAGGTTTGGGGACCTTGTGTTCGTCTCTCCGCCAACGCACTAGTTCCGCTCTGTAGACTGGAAGTGTATAAGCCTGCACTGGTGTAGTGAAGAAGACTTCTCCGCCTAGTAGTGTGCTACTGGTAGCACATTATTTACATGTGGCCATTATATTACATGTGGCCATTCCTACATGGAAACTATTGACATGCTTCATAATTAGAAGTGTGTCAACAAAATCTTTTAAAAACACCTGTGTGGTAAGCAATACCTTTGAGAAACCATTTTCTGTCTTCATCATCCTCCATAACCATGTCATCAAAATCACCTGGATGACTGCTTGAAACTCCTGACACTACACACTCCTCCTTTTCCATGTGTGTGACCTCCACTTGGCTGTTGTGAGGCTTGTGAGATACATTGCCTCCCATTTCTCCTACCTCTGAGGTTTTCACAATGTCATCCACAGCAGTTTCCTTTTTGATGTTTCTCTGTGATATGTTTTCCTCACCTAATTTTGGAGGCTCTTTAAATACTTTTAGTTGGGAGATCATCAATGTTGTACAGAGTAACCTTTGCCTAACTTGTTTTCTAATTTAACTCTTTTGCCCTCTACAGCGGCAATTTTGTATGGTCCCACGTAGGTAGGGTCTAGCTGCCCTCCCTTTCTTGTTTTCCTTCTCACATTCAGTAACAAGACAGTGTCACCAACTTTGAATGTTATTTCCCCATGTTTACGAGTCTTAGTTTTGGCATACTGTATTTGTTGCTTTTCTTGTGCATTTGAAATATTAGTAATAGCCACTTTAGTTTCAGCATCCCGGCTACCTTCATTTTTCATGATGTAGTCTTTGTAGTATTCTTCATCAAATTGCTCTAAATCTGTTGGCTTGGGAAACAAATGGAGGAGTTGTGTTTGTAAAATGAACAATCACAGAATAACATATGCAAATGAAAGCTGAAGGACACTTACTGTGTACTTGTCTGAGACTTGGTCTGGGAATCTTGGCTCAAAGCCATACAGTAGTCGATAGGGTGAGAATTTGGTTGTCATTTTTGGTTTTGTTTGCAAAGAAAATACGTCACCAAGAAATTCATCCCAATTAGTCGCACTATCATCAACCAACTTCCACAGTACTCCGTAAAAAATGGTGATGGATTATTTGTTGGGGAAGGGGAAAGTACTGTCTTTACTGAGAGAAATTGTATGCAATCTAAAAGGCGTAAAGAGGCCATCGTAGTGAGTGGGATAATTCCTTTTACTCAAAATAAAAGACAAGTTGAGTTTCAACGTACTAAAAATGTATCGCAATTTTTAGCTTCTGTGATAGTGCATTCTCCTTTCTATTAATACTGTAATTTCCACTGGCCTAAAATTACCTTTTGATGGATTTGTTTGTGTTTTCACCATTGGTTTGTGTATGGTATGGTCTGGTCAAGCTCTGTTGTATTCCCAATTTTTTGCACATCTCTATGTTAAGCTGAAAGGAAAGGAAAAAACGTATGTCATAAACTTTCCTCTGGACAGATTTGGTGTGTTTAAAAAAAAAAAAAAAAAAAAAAAAAAAAAAAAGGTTATAGCAACTCTGATGGGGTGACCAGCAGTAATCCTTGACATAAATTGAGTGGGAGTTTATGGCCATTTTGGCACAAGTGTCCATTAAGAAGAACTCACAAGGACAATGAAGCCCATGTTCACTGTGATGTGAAAGTGTGGTTGAAGACATAGTCAAAAACAGAAATAAGTATTTACTCATTATTGAATTCTGACCCACGATCTGTCAGTATATGCTGTGGACATCCATATTGCTGTATGAATTTGTACGTTTTCTTGGCCATCACAGATGCAGACTTATTTTTAATTGGAAATGCATGAACCCATCTTGTAAGATAGTCTGTTGCTGTCATTATATATTGGTATCCCTTCTTTGTTGCCGGTAATGGGTCCATTAAATCCATTCCCACCAATCCAAAGGGCTGAGTGACCTGTATGAAAAGGAACCGGTTGGAGTCATTCTTTGGATTTCTAGTACTTCATATTCTCAATAAGGCCCTAAATAGTAAGCATACCGAACACTGTGATGTGGGTTCCATAACCACACTATCATAACAATAACACTATCATAACAATTCAGAACAAAAAGAAAAAAATCAGGAAAACTTGTGAGAAAGATGATATAATAATAAATCTGCGGAAATATGGCAGTGCACGGAGCAATACAGCTCATTGTTGCATTCTGTTGTGCCACTCACATGCATTGCATTTATTGGGAATTAAAGGCCTCATTGTGTAGCAATTGTAAAAATGCATAATGCTAAGCTATTATCTTGAACTCTCTATTTCTAAGACTTCTTAACGGTTTTCCAGGGCAGAGAATGAGACTTGATATAATGTACAAGCAGTCCACACTAAAAACATTCCTAATGCTTTGACACGGGAAGGAAGGTAAAAGGAAATTCTGAAGAAAGTTTGTAGCTGTGTCAGAGTCCAAAACTCACCTTTATGCTTTTCAAGGTGGTATCCAGATTTAATTCCTTTCCCACTTTCTGGCAACGAAGATATCGTGAAACCTACATAGTGAAGACAAAATAATAGGATGACATTAAATTTCTTGTATGAAAGTATTATTGGAAGGGATTGTACATATTGCAGCAAATGTATAATTACTGTTCTTTACAATGTAAATGTAAACTTGTATTTAAAATATAAAGTAATTATTACAGAATTTAGTTTTATTCCAGTACAGACCCAATCAGCGATGTCTTTTGTCATCCCAGGCAAATAGTAAATTTTGTTCATGGTCAGTGTTGTTTTGACTATTCCTTGATGTCCACTCTGTGGACTGTCATGATACTGTTGAAAGAGTTGTGGGGCTTGTTTCATGGTGTGCACAACAACCAACTTTCTTCCTTTGACATAACGGAAAAGTGTCCCCTCTGATAATTAAAGAAGATGGAGATGTGATAATGACAGCAACTGCTGCACTTAAGCCAGAAGTGGGCAAACTACGGCCCACAGGCCACATCCGGCATGCGGGACCCTCCTGCCCGGCATCTAAGCTCCTGGCCTGGGAGGCTAGCCCCCAGCCCCTCCCCTGCTGTTTCCCCTCCCCTGCAGCCTCAGCTCACTGTGATGCCAGCGCAATGCTCTGTGCGAGCTCTTGCCAGGCAGCACAGCTGCAGAGCCACGGCCTGACCCAGTGCTCTGTGCTGCGCGATGGCATGGCTGGCTCCAGCGGGGTGGCACGGCTGTCTGTCCTGGTGCTCCGCCAGCCACCAGTACTCCAGGCAGCGTGGTAAGGGAGCAGGGGGGGTTGGATAGAGGACAGGGGAGTTTGGGGTGGTGGTCAGGTGGTGGGGGTGTGGATAGGGGTCGGGGCGGTCAGAAGGCGGAGAACAGGGGCGTTGAATGGGGGTAGGGGTCGCGGGGGGGCAGTCAGGAATGAGTGGAGTGGTTGGATGGGGTAGCGGGGGGCAGTCGGGCAGGGGTTCCGGGGGCGGTCAGGGGAAAGGGAGCGGGGGGTGGTGGATGGGGCAGGGGTTCCGGGGGCCCGTCAGTGGGCTATAAGCAGTCGGCTGGGGGAAGGAGCCAGGCCACGTCTGGCTGTTTGGGGAGGCACAGCCTCCCCTAACTAGTCCTCCATACAATTTCGGAAACCCGATGTGGCCCTCAGGCCAAAAAGTTTGCCCGCCCCTGACGTAAGCAATTATCAGATATTTATAAGTCAGAGATTCATTACAAGACATATGCATATACAAGAAATCTGAATACAGTATGTGTCATCCTGCCTTTGATAGGGAGTGGGTGGGTGTGATTTCAATATATGACTACAAATAGATGTGAAATAAACATTTTAAACTGCAAGTCATTGGTCAATGAACAGTTATGGGCTTTGGTTTGTAGGATACACTGAATTACATACTTGAGAAATAAAGGTAAAAATTAGTCTTTTTTGCTAATATCTATATTACATGACAAAAGAGTGAAACTGAGTGCAGAGCACAGAGCCACCTAGCTGCCCGTGAGCCTAGGAGCTGGCGGCGGGGGACATGGCACTGCTTCTGAGAGGTGCCAGGGTCCAGGGCGGCTCCTCCCGCCCCCACCCAGCACCACTCCTGCCAGGGTATGGGGCTTCTCCTTCCCCACCCAGCGCGGCTCCTAACATGGCTTCTCCTCCTCACCCCATCGCGGCTCCTGCTGGGTCCGGTCTTCTCCCAACTTCCCACCCCCCAGCGCGGCTGCTGCCGGGGTCTGTGGCTTCTCCTCCCTCCCCCTCCCCCAATGCGGCTCCTGACCCTAATCCACCACTGCACCCAGTCCTAGCCTAGCTGGGCTCCCGTGGGTAACCTGATGCCTGCTGTGGCTGGAGCGGAGGCTGACTCGCAGGGAGCAACCATATACCTGGACGCCATGGCCAAGAGGTGTGGGGCAGCCCTTAGGTGAGCAGGGGCTGGCTGTGCTGCTGCTGATAGCCCAGCACTCCCGCCCATGCCTAAACCTAAGCCTTTTTTTTTTTTTTTTTTTTTATACTCACTCAGCCCCTGCCGAAGCAGGGAGGTGGGAAACAGCTGATTTGAGCCTGCCCGCCAAACAGCTGCTCGGACAGGCTACCCCTAGGAAACAGCACCCGCAAAACAGTTGAGCCCTGGCTGCCAGCAGCTAGTCATCCCAGTGGGTGCTGAGCGCCCCCTATTTTTTTTTCTTTGTGTGCTCCAGCCCTGGCGCATTCAAGGAGTCAGCGCCTATAGTCCCAGTTAAGATAAACTGAACACTTCAGGTAAATCCTGTGTTGGGAGCTCAGGAACATCATGTATATACTGAAGATTTCCATTGAAGAAAAATAATTGCTTACCTTCCAAGGAAAATTTGGAAGCAAAGCTATGCAGGTTGAGTCTACCTCCTTCTGGATATGTGTTATTCTTTTTATAGGTCAATAATTTTTTCCTCGAAAGAGTTCACTGAGTATTGATCACAGAAGAGACCATTACGCGCTGCTAACATTCACAAAATTTCAAATATCAATGCATATAACATTCAGTTTTTATAGTGTAGGCATGACATGAAAATAGCAGACATATAAGTAGGGAAAGCTGACTCAGCAAAATGCACAATGCCGCATCAGTCATGGCCCAATCACAAGGGCTACAGAAATACATTTGAGCTATGTGCATAAGTTCAAAGTATTTCCAGCTTACAAAGTCTGGCAGCATTAGATCCATGGTAATCACATTTAATTTGCAATAATGAGCTCACCTGTAATATTTTAACACAGTAAACTAATAGTACCTCAAGATAGGAAATAGAACAGCACAAGAATGAGAATTTAAAAAAAACACAAGCAGGGGTATTTACAGACACTGTGTTACATATATTTGGAAAACAAATGAATATATATATATATATATATATATATATCTGCCATACTGATGTTTAGAACAGGGAGGTCCTTTCCTAGTCAAGGTGTTTGTGAAAAAAAAAATCAGTTTTCTAAAATTCTGGATACTCTGAAATACTTAACCCCATGTAACACACACATTTATGTATCGTCATGATAACAGGCATGAAAAATCTTGTAAAATCAAAAGCATGCATTTGAACAAAACATCTCATAATCATGACCATTCTTAATTACATAGGATTTTTTTTTGCTAAAATGCTTTTAGAGGAAAAAAACTTGGGCTACAACTAGCTTTGTCAGTTTTTCTCACCCCACTGGATAGTGCAGTCCTTAGACAGGTTTGTTCATTCAACCTGGGACAATCTCCTGTGTTGTAGGGTATGGCTACACTTGCAGCTGTAGAGCGCTTTAAGTTGAACCAGCCTTCGGCAAGCGCAGTAGGGAAAGCACTCCAGTCTGTCCACACTGAGAGCTGAAAGCGCACTGGCGTGGCCGCAGTTATAGCATTTGCAGCTGCATTGGAAGTGGTGCATTATGGGCAGCTATCCCAGCATTCAAGAGGCTTCAACGTGCTTTTCAAATGGAGTGGGGTGGAGTGTGACAGGGAGTGTCGGGGGCAGGGCCGGCTCTAGGATTTTTGCCGCCCAAAGCAAAAACAATTTTGGCCGCCTCCCCCCGTTTTTTAATTACTCTACCCCCAGCCCCGCCTCAACTCCGCCCCTTCCCCAAATCCCCAGCCCTGCCTCCTCGCCCCAGGCTCTCAAGCCTGGGAGGGAGGGGGAGCAGCGGCGCGCGAAACGGCTGTTTCGTGCGCCGTGGCTGCTCGGGATCTCCCCCTCCCTCCCAGGCAGCAGCAGCGGAGGTGAGCTAGGGCGGCCGCGGCACATTTTTAGGGGCGCCATTCTGGCACCCGCCCTGCCGCCCCTACAAATGTGCCGCCCCCTGAAAGCACACAGTAGCTGTTTTTTTTTGTTGTTGTTTCTTTTTTCTCGAGCAGCCTGCACTCCAAACGGAGCCCCCCATCTCTATCTCACTCACTCAAAAGCAAACAGTAGCTGTTTGTTTTGTTTCTCGGACCAGATAAGCAGCCGCTCTCAGAACCGGAGCTTTGAAAGGGCACTTCCGCGTCCCGAGTTCACAACAAAGACAAGAGAGAGACTACTTCAGTTAAGAGGATTATGGGCAGAGGTGAAAGTAAGCTGGTACGCCCCGCTATGGCGTACCGGCAACAGCCGGTTTGCCGTACCGGGGCAGCCCGGCTTCCCCAGGGGGTAATTTAAAGGGCCTGGGGCTCCCAGCAGAGGCTTTAAATTGCCACCAGAGCCCCACTGCTGAAGCCATGGAGTACGGCTGCCGGGCTCTGGGGGATATTTAAAAAGTCCGGGGCTCCTGCTGCTTCTACCGCCCCGGCCCTTTAAATAGCCACCGGAGCCCCACTGCCACTACTTCAGGGCTCCCGCAGCTATTTAAAGAGCCAGGGCGGTAGAAGCAGGGGAGCCCCGGGCCCTTTAAATAGCCCCCAGAGCCCCAGGCTGCTGCTGCTACTCCGGGGGGGGAACTTACCTTACAGGGTGGGCTGGGGCTGGCTCTGACTCCCTCAGCCACACCCCTTCTGCCCTAGGCCCCACCCCTTCTGGGGGCCAGAGCTGGCCACAACATACTGGTAAGTCACTGGACTTACTTTCACCCCTGATTATGCGGCGTTTCCAGACAGGGCCGACTCCAGCTTTTTTGCCGCCCCAAGCGGCGAAGGAAAAAAAAAAAAAAAGAAAAAAAAGAAAAACCCACGTCTGGTTGAGCTGCTGCCGAAGTGCCGCCGAAGAGGAAGAGCGGGACTGAAGGACCCGCCACCGAAGACCCGGACATGCCGCCCCAATGAGGGACGGACTGCCACCCCTTTCTATTGGCCACCGCAGGCACCTGCTTCCTTCACTGGTGCCTGGACTTGGCCCTGTTTCCAGAGGTCAATCAGTACCTAATAATGTTACTTCTTGTTTACACTGGAGCTGCAGCATCTCACCCAATATGCAACAGCTGTTAATCCTCTCTGGGAGGCTTTATTGCGCTATAATGTGCAAGTGTAGCCAAGCCCGTAGTCTTCTCCTCTTCTTGGTGTCTTGGTTGCAGGATAGAGGGCAAAAGGGTCTGCTATGCACCAGACTGTCTCTTTTATATTATCATTTCATGTGCTTTTAAAACACAAAGTCCAGGAATGTCTGGGCGGTATTGCTGAGTTTCTAAAAGCAAAAGTAAGAATCTGGTGTGGCCTGATGCAGATGAGTGATTGGATTGTAGCTCAATGGCTGGAGATGGGCTAGTTCACATGCCGCCCGGGCATTGGTTACTTTGCTTTCCCAAGTTACAGCATGCTTTAGTGACATATATGCATACAGAAATGACTTTCAGCAGAGTATAACCTTTCCCCTGATACCTTACAAGACATGCTTTATATGTAAAATCACAATTATATGAAAATGAGGAATATGGGGTACACTCCACCAAGGTATAGAATGTCACACATTCATTTTCTGATAGAGCTGTAAAACGACTCTTAAAAGTTTTCTAAATAAATCAGTTTAAAAAAGTATAGTACGTAGAAATTAAACATATCTGAGTCGTGAAGAATATATATTAAGGCTATAACAACCAACAAGAATGCACTTTTATCTAGAAAACCATGATTAAATCGAGTCTTCCTGACTAGTGATTTAAATTATGATTTAAATCAATTTCACTTAAATTAAATCCACCATGGTTTAGGGCCAGTGTCACAGCCTTATGTACATGTTTATTACTCAAGAAATCTTAAGTGACACTTTTGTTGTATGAAAAGATGCTTAGTCGCCATCCTCAAAATAGCCATTAGACAAACACTTGATACCAAACACATTTTGGGAGTAGAGAGAACCAAGCAGATATTCCTCACATTCCTCTATTTTCAGGACTGTTTAAAAAACATTTTGCAAGTGGAATTTCATGGCTATTGCATGAAAAACCCTTAATGAAAGTCTGAACATTCAAAAAGAAATCTTTATTAGTCCCTTTCCACTGCATAGTATGTCATACAGTCTCTTAATAACAAAAAATTGAATGCACACAAAACATTGAGAGTAGTTAAAAGCATTATAAATAGTATGTGAAATACTTAATTCCTTTGGAAAGCAAGCTCATAGGCAGAAAATCTACCATTGTGCTTTATACAGACTTCCACTTCTGTCACTCTTACACACATAAGGAGCAAAGAGGTATCATCACAAAAATTACACTCAGAACTATGGACTTGCATGTCACCTCATTGCACTCTCATTTAATTTTTGAGACATTTTCTTTAGCCTTTGTCTTCACTGTTAAACTGTTTTCATTAGTTTTATTAGCAGTGAGAAAAAGGCCTATGTCTGCATGATGGGGACAAAAGATATATTATACACACATGGATTATTCTTCAGTGGCTGGTAATGTCAGATCCTTCTCATTCTCAGTATGCTGAGCTGAAGTGTCTATCTTCCCATCATCCAGATTGCTGGGACAATCACTTCTCACTGTTCAGTCTTTGTACCTCACGTGTTTCTGGTTGTTCTTGTAGGCTTTCTTCCCCCCACTTTCTGGAAGGCTCTTTTGCTGTGACCTGGGTCAAACAGCAACCACTGTGTAGAGGTATCTGATCTTGGTCAAGTAGTCCCCATTGTATAGCACTATCGTTCAGAGGCACAGTTCCTGGGGTAATCTTTATGTGTTTGTGCATTCCTTCAATAAGCCACTAACATTGTCTGGCCTCATTAAATAGAGCACATTTGAAATACAGAGAAATGGTCAATATTTCTAGCCTCAGATACAAACATTACTTGCATACAGATTGGATAAATACAGTCAATAGGTCTTAAGTTTTGCAATGATACCCCACATCAGCCATCTTGCATAAAGTATATATTAGCTATGTCATATCCATATCATAAGCATATTTTCATAAAGAATGTAGAGTATATGTACATGTACATTTGCTGATCTGCAAATAGTAAAGGACCATGCACCTTTGGGTTGAAAGGCTCATGACAATAGTGCAGAGCCATGCAAGCTCAATGATTCTGTGTGAGATGGCAGACAGTGAGGAGGGCCAGGCAGATTTGTGGGTTTAGAAAAAAAAGGTGAAAACATAATGTATATATTTATGTATGGGATACATATAACATTAGTGAATGGTTAACAATGCATTATAAGAAGTTGGATCTGATGGCCACAACCACTCCTGTCTGACCTGTTTAGTACCCAGCATACACTGCCAAACCAAAGCTTCCCAAAATACAGTGGGATATCGATTCATGGTGCACCTCACTCTGAATTGATACAAGTGCTTCTGGTGAGTACCCTGACTGCTGAAACAAGGAGTCCAGGAGGCATGCACACAAGTGACATAGTAACCGTAGTGACTCTATGGTGACATAACTTGAGTTAAGGCCGTAGCTACACTTTAAGTGTGGGTTAGGTATATTAAATGTTTGGGAGTATGAGGGTAGACTAAGATTCATTCAGGTGTTTAGGCTCAAGGCATTGGAACTGGCGGCCTTATCGCACCCTACAGGGTAAGGAACAAAGAGGCACATAAAAAAATATATCATTTATTTATTAAAATTTCTTGACTCGAAGGTGTATAACTCATGATTTTAGAATTCTTGTGGTTGTAAAGGTATCTTGGGGTTGTAGATGTGTGTTCATTATATTTTGAAAGGCAGAACTATGAATGGGTTGAACAAAGAATTAGATCAGTCCCTCAGGATAAGTACACTGGCTATTAGCCAAGATAATCGGATGCAGGCCCATGCTCTACGTGTCCCTAAACCATCCTTTGACTGCCAGATGCTGGGAGTGGACAATGGGATGGTTCAATGACACAAGACAGGATACTAGATTAGGCGGACTATTGGTCTGACCACCAATATTCAGTCAGAGTGGAAGTAAGATGATCCAACAAAATACACATCTGTTCTAAAAATGCGAAGAAAAAATTAGAATTAAAAATTCAGGGAATTCAGGGAATCCCAGCAGCAGATAAGACAACTTGGGAAACTGCTTGGAGACTCTATGCATTCAGATACAGTGATAAGGGATTCTTTGTTTTTGAGAGGATATATGTAAAATGTTTCACTGAATTAAGTCTCAGGGATTATCTACACTGGCAAGTGAAAGCGCTCTAACTTGCTGGCTCAGGGGTGTGAAAAATCACCCCATCCTCCAAGCGCAGCAAGTTTGAGTGCTTTAAAGCGCTAGTGTGGACAGGCTCAGCTCACAGTGCTTGGAGCTAATCCCCTTGTCGCCTTTAAGAACCCAGCCCTGGGAAGCCAATGCTGAGAGGTGCTGTCTGTGAGAGGAGGAAATAAAAAAAAACCTTTGCCCCCCTCCATTTTGGCAAACTTGGGTGTCTCAGTCGCACCGGGGTAACTGTTACCCCCTGTGCCAGGTTTTGGCTTTTGACACCCTCTGCCAGCGCCTCACCCCGAGCTTAAATCCTGCTCCTTCCCCCTTCATCCCTGATTTTGCCCTTTAGCCCCTGTCCTAATGCTGCCTCCAGCTGCTTGACCCCCCTGCCCAGTCAATTTCTGCCCCCTGCTCAGATCCTGGCCATCCCCTGCTCCAATTCTCCCCCTTTGCCCCCTTTTAACCTCTGTAAATCAGCAGATTTTTACAGCTAATAAGGGCAGGGTGAAGGGCAGTGGCTTCAGCAGATGCTACTGAGCATGCTCAGTTCACGTGACCATACAAAAAAGCCACTTTGCTCAAATAAAAAAGCCTCTCACCCCCCCCAACAAACTATTTTGCAAAGCACTGGTGGCTCAGTGCCACTGAGGTAACTGCTACCCCCTGTGCCGGGTTTTGGCCTCTGACACCCTCTGCCAGTGCCTCCCCCCCAAACTTAACTCCTGATCCTCCCCCCCATTCCTGATTTTGCCATTTAGCCCATCTCCTAATGGTGCCTCCAGCTGCTTGACCCCCCTGCCCAGCAAATTTCCACCCCCCTGCTCAGACCCTGGACACCCCCCTCCTCCAATTCGCCCCCTTTGCCACTTTTTAACCCCTGTCAATGGGATGGCAGGTTTGTAGAAATGTTGGTAGTGCCCAGAACCCTCCCCCTCAAACTCCACCCCGACCTGCCTAAGGCTCTGGGAGGGAGTTTTGGGGGGGGAGGTCTGGGGTGCAGGCCCTTAGGCTGGGGCAGTGGATTGGGGTGCAGGAGAAGTGCAGGCTCTGGGAGGGAGTTTGGGTGCAAAAGGGGTGAGAGATTGGGCTCTGGGAGGGAGTTTGGGTGGGAGAGGGGGTCTGGGGTGCAGGCTCTGGGCTGGGGGTGTAGGAGAGGGTGAGGGGTGCAGGCTCTGGGAGGGAATCTGGGGATGGGAGGGGGTGTGGAGGGAGGGGATGCAGGGCTGGGGATGAGGGGTGTGGGAGGGGGCTCAGGGCTAGGACAGAGGGTTGGAGTATGGGGAGGGGATGAGGGCTCTGGCTGGGGCCAGGGATGAGGGGTTTGGGGTGTTGGAGAGGCTCAGGACTAGGGCAGAGGGTTGGGGTGCAGGGGGGGTGAGAGCTCTGGCTGGGGCTGCGGGCTCTGGGGTGGAGCAGGGCTGAGGATGAGGAGTTTGGGGTGCAGGCAGGCTGCCCCGGGGCTGGGGCCAGAGAGGACGACTCCCCACAGCCCTCTCCCCGCAGGCAGCAGTGAGCTCTGGGGGAGGGACCCCTCCTCTCCCCCCCCCAGCACACTCACTCTGCACCACTGTCACTGCACATGCTCCTAGGGCCCCTCTCAGGTCCAGGAAGCCCCCTCTCCTCCCCTATGGTGGGTACCTGGTGGGTGGGGGTTGCCATCACGTGTGGCCTCCCCTGCTGCTGCCCCTCACCATAGCCTCACTGGGGGTGGGGGATGGGGCTGCCCCTTGCCCAGTGTGGGGCAGGAGTGGTGGCTGGGGGGGGGCGGGGCAGGGTGTCACAAAATTCACCCAAGCTCCAGCTGCTCAGGTCTAGGAAGCCCCCCCCATCTCCCCTGTGGTGGGTGGGTGCTGGGGGGGAGGGGACTGCCATCACGTGTGGCTGCCTTCCTCCCCTGCTGCAGCCTCCTGCCCCTCACCGTAGCCTCACTGGGGGTTGGGCTGCCCCTTGCCCAGCGTGGGGCAGGAACGGGGAGGGGAATCACAGGGTCAAACACTCACCGAAGCCCCAGCGGCTGCTCAGGTGAGTGAGGTCCACTCCAGATGTCTCTTGGCCGGAAGCCCCCTCATGTGTGCTGCCTCCCCGTCCCGCTGAGGTGCTGTCTCAGCCTGCCAAGCTGCTCTTGTGCCCCAGCAGCCCAGGCAGGCAACAGGCAAGGGCGAGCCGGGCGCTGCTTTCACTCGGCAGGGACGCTCCAGGCAGGGCTGGGGGAGAGACCCAGCTCCAAATCTCGGTGGCGGAGGGCCCCCAGCCCTGAATATTCCTGGAGCCCAGGCGCCCCGAGAGAACATAACTCGCAAACGCGACCCGCAGAATCCTACGGCTCATAAGGGCAGGGAGAAGGGCAGTGGCTTCAGCAGCTGTACTGAGCATGCTCAGTACGCAGCAAGTCGCACATTACTAAGCCCAGCAGACTTCTCCACTACACCGGACGTGACGGCTGGCGGTGGTGGTCCGGGATGAGCCGCGCGATCCTGTGGGGCTGGCGGTGAGAGGTGGCGCGGGCTTGCTCCGTGTGGGACTTTCCTGGGGCGGATCCCGCCCGTGGAGGAGACGGGCCTGTGACTCGCTTTACGTCGCGTTTATTCTTCCTTTTCTCCTTCCAGGCCGCGCCCGCTCTCCTGTCTCGTCTGTCCAGTGCGACGTCTCAGTCGGCAACCGGGGCCCGAGGATGTAGCGGAGTCTGAGAGCTCTAGGCCCATCCCCTTCTCCACCAGCAAAGCCAGCCCACGGGTCTGGTCTGTGGACAGGTCCATGGGAAGTGACTATCGGAGACCCTGGGTGAAAGTGCTGCCGGTCAGCCTGCTAGGGATAGGGCTGCTGCTCTGGTGCGTTTTTAGGGAGGAGGCAGAAGTCGACGAGCGACTGGGAGCCGTTTTCCATGCGCAGGTGCCAGGCTTGTTAGATGAGACCCCAGAAAACAAAATGCTGCCACCATCCCAACAAGAAAAATGATGACCTGAGGGAAGGTAGCTGTAATAGCAGGCCCCCTAGGAAACTGCTGGTATTCCAGGTGATCTGATGCTGCATTGACTTGCCTGGAAACTCTTGTTTTCCCCACCCATCACTGTCTTTATTCTGCAAGCCTGATTCCTCGCCATCACTGGTAATTCTTACTAATCCTCATATAACTCATGGCAACAGAGTTAATCAAGTGGACTCTTAACTTGTGCATAGGTGCAGTCAGAAGGTTGAATATGTGAACACTGCTGTACTGATACTGTCCTGAGATCTGGTTAGACCTAGATCTCCATTTCAGATAACCTGTCCCCCATCATCTGACTTTTAAGATTTTGAATGTATTACAATATCAAAGTTAGAAGGATACAAAAACATTGTGCCAAAGGTGACAATGACACTGGGATAACAAATTACTTTGTAAAGCATGGTGAAGATAGCTACATATGTATATGCATTATTACTATCAAGCAGAATGTTAACTTCATATTCTGTACTCTACTATTGTGTTAGGTCATGTGGAAATGACTTCCATACAATCTTTTAATGCACTGTCAATATGAGTTTAATAAATCTGTTTTCTCACTACAGAACTAGACATAGCTCTATGGTGGAGATGAACTTTCTCTGTCATCAGTAGAAAAGATCTTTTTGTAGTAGATGTAACTGAACAGTTCCTTCATGAAGGCGAAAAACAATCCTCTTAATTGTGAAGAGCAAACCAGTATCTGGGTAAATCTTAATTGCAAAATTAATCCTAACTTTCCAGGTTTTAAAATCATACATCCTACTTACTACTGGCTTTTAGAAAACTTTTCCTAGCAAGAGAAGGAGTTGAAGCCATCCACTTCTACAGAATTTAAGTTTTCA
>NW_020664444.1:86185-130014 GCF_002925995.2 Terrapene triunguis | reverse complement strand
TAATGAGACAATTTAATTATCAGTAGAATACCAAGGGAGGAAAAATAATATTTGTAGTGGTAATGAGGGTGGCCCATTTCAAACAGTTGACAAGAAGGTGTGAGTAACAGAAGAGGGAAATTAGTATTCAACTGTTTGAAATGGGCCACCCTCATTACCACTACAAATACTATTTTTCCTCCCTTGGTATTCTACTGATAATTAAATTGTCTCATTAGACTGACCCCCCTCCCCCACCACCTGGTAAGGCAACTCCCATCTTTTCATGTACTAGGTATAAATATACCTGCTACTGTATTTTCCACTCCATGCATCTGATGAAGTGGGTTCTAGCCCACGAAAGCTTATGTCCAACTAAATCTGTTAGTCTCTAAGATGCCACAAGGACTCCTCGTTGTTTTTGCTGATACAGACTAACACGGCTACCACTCTGAAACCTATCTTCCAGCTGTGACTCAAATGCATAATGGACACAAAACTGTTTTCCTGATCCTGCAGCCAAACCACTCTAGTGTGTCTGCTTCTGCTCACAGTTTTACTAAACAGTAAAGTAAACTTCATAGCTATTATTTAAAATGCTTGTAGTTGCAGGGAAACTCGTAGGAATCTAGTGGGCCTAATGCTGTTACAGCTTGGTAAAGCTGTAAGCAACAACCAACGTTATGTTTTCTGTGGAATCTTGCTGTTGCCCCCTCCCTAGTCTGTCATAATCTCTTATGGCTAAAAGGTGTCTGGTAAATTCAAGTCCAGTTTTTTGAATCTCCATTAAATTGGTTTAATAGTTATAACAAAGGCTGATAGCAATGAAACAAATGAGGTATTTAAGGGAATGTCCTGAAGGAGTGAGGAATGTGACAGGGTGGCCAGGAACTTCACTGCCTTTAGAATCAAATACAAAATCCATTTAGTCTTCCTCAAAATACCCTTCTTTTTCTCCACCTATCACCCCTTCTTGTTTGTGTGGTTTAAAAAAAAAAATCCAGTGCTGACTGGAGTGAAGAACCTACTAAATCTTATATACATACCTCTTTAATTTCATGATGGGTGCTAGATAAGACCCTATAAAGTTTGAGTGTAACCCAGCAGCTGTATGTGCTTAAAAAAAAACCCCAAAACCCCACTTTTCAGTGTCACTGAATTATTTATCTTTCCAAGTGGTGATTCTTAAATTTTACATATATACTCTGATGTACAGTATGTGGGAAGCTAGTGCTGAAGTTACAAACATCTGAAGATGTGGTACACTTGTGCACAGTCGAAAAGTGCAGTGCTATTTAAAAGTTAATATTAAAACATACTCTTAATATGTTTAGCTGTGTAGTAAAATGTCTAGGCCACTGAACTCCTTTAAATATAAATTAACTAGGAACTGGTGTTGCTACCTCCCATATAACCTACAAGAATAAGAACAAGCCTAGGAGATTATTTCTACATCTTTCCCTACCTTGCCTTAATTTTATATATGATCAGAGTGCTTTACAAGACATTGTGAAATATTATTTCTGTTTTAGAGGTGATAAAACTGAGGCTTAGAGCTGTCACATTTATTGAGTTTTGGAATCAGGAGTAGAATCTTGGTGCCTTAGTATTAGGCTTATGCCTCATTCACTAGACCAGTGGCTGTCTAGGAAGACAAACTTATTCTCTAATAGTAAAATGGGGCTAATACTGCAGAATGAGATGGGCCTTCTTGCTAGATGGTTAGCAAGTGGTGGATTTATAAGTATCCTCAGTTGAAGCCTTGAGGCAGTCTGTGGGAAAGAAGTCTTGTAACTGACCGATGGACTGAGTATTTGACCCTGTCTCTGACTGTAGTTATAGAATCAGCATTAGGGATGAAGTTATGGGCCGGGGGAGGAACTTAGTACTGCAGCAGCATCCAGGAGGAGAATATTTAATGTGTAACGTCTTCAAAGAGTAATGGTATTATAAGAAGACTACAACAGAACCACCATTAAAAGTTAAAACTCTGAAATACATATATAAAAGCATATTTCAGGGTATTGCTGTCAAAGAAGATCACATTTAAAAAGAAAATGCTTCCCCTGTCCACCTCTTCTTTTGCCAACATCTAGGAAAGGCATATGACTCTTTCAGTCCCTAGGCCGGGGAGAGGGAGAAGAGCCGGCAGCAGTAGGGTGGATCTAAGGTGCTGTGAGTAATGTATGGAGACGGTTTGGAAGGCCTCATTTTAAGAAGCTTGCCGTTATAGCGAAGGGAGTTTCATTTTTGTGCCTTACCTGAGTCTGCTGCTAAAGCATCCCAGTGAGCAAGGAACCCCTGAGGCGTATCAGTTAGTGATTGCTTGAGAGGCGGCTATGTGTGGCCCTGGCCCCCTGCAATCTCATGCACACAAGCCCCCTTGTATTCCAGCGTCCCAAAGGTTTCCAAGCTGCAGAGTTCAAGCAGCCCTGCCTGCCCTGGGCCGCGGCCTCCCTGCGCTGTAAACAGTTTAGCGGTGTGGGGGGAATGAGTTGAGTAGCTCCCGCAATACCTGTCCGCTGTGGGGTCAGCTCCTCCCATCCCAGACTCCCCCTCCATGTCCGGGTGGGGTTTATCCCCCCGGCTCAGCAGGGGACGGGGGTGGCTTCGCGCCGGGCGGGGCTGGGGGAGGTGGCTCTGGCCTGGCAGGCGCCTGCGCTGTGGCTACCGCTGAGGAAGATGCCGTCGGTTTCGAAAGCGGCTTCTCGAGGTGGCGGGTCCGGTGGGTCTCCGCAGACAGAGCAGCCGACGCACTATACGTAGGTATCGGGCCCTGGAGCCACCTTTCGCGCCCTCGCCCCTGGCAAGCCTGACCCAGCGCCGGGCGGGGGTCCTAGGCCCTGAGGTAACGGACTTGGTTTCGCACCCGGCCTAAGTCCAGCGGCCTCTTACTTCGGCAGCGGGTCTCGGGCGGGGGCCGGGAAGGGGCTGTGAGAGCCTGAGAGGCTGCTGCCCTCCGGCGCCGGAACGCGGCCCGAGAGCCCCTAACTCGCCTGGCGGCCTCGGAACGCGGCCCGAGTGCCCCTAACACGACCTGCGGCCTCGCCGTCCCCGAAACAGTACCCGAGCCCCCCAACCCACCGTACAACCCTCTAATGTTCCTGAAACACCGCCCTACAGCCCTCCCAAGTCACCCCCACCACCCCGTAACACTTCCCACATGCCCCAATGCTCCCACAGCCCCTAAACCGCTCCTAATCCTTCTTATAACGGCTCCTATGGCCTCCTGTCATCCCCTAAATAAACACCACCATGCACCCAAGACACTCATAACCCCTGAGACACCCCTAAAGACTTCATAACCATCTCTTAATTCCTTAACAGTCTTATACCCCCAGTAACCTTAACTACCCCTAAACAAACGAAACTCCTAGATAACCCTGACGCCCCCATAAACATCCCCAAAGCACATCCCCAATAACTGAATTACCTCCAGCCTCTAGATTACTGGGGATTTCTAACAGTCTGAGGTAAGCAGTGAAATAACTGTAAGTAACTTCATACAACCTGCCAAAAGCTTCACATAACCCCCAGATCTCAATTGTTTGCACAGTAACAATCTCCAATAACCAAGCTTCTCCAAACTTCCAGTACCTTCCCTAGTAACTTTTGTGTTCTTTTCCATCATCCCTGCTCTTTCTCCTCCCTGGGATAAACTCCCTCTTCTTAATTTCCTATGTTCTTCCTGTTCACTTCTATCCACCTTCCACACGTGCACCCTGTAGACTACTGTACCAGTGTGAAGGGAGTTGCAATTCCTCCCCCATCTCTCATGTCAGTGTTCCCAGGATAGGCTTCTATGCAATGCAAGTCTGTGGTGTGGGGTTATTGGGGTTAAGGGGCATTTCTAACATAAAACCAAATGTGGTTATTTGAAAAAGCAGCTCTAGGAGGATTATCTAGTATAATAGGAGGGAGTCTGAATTCATGTTCAAGTAACTTGTTTTGAAGTGCTTGGAACTGCTGTATGATTGTCACTTAAGGAAATCTAATTTTTAAATCCTATAGACATGATTTTTGACTGTAGTATTTTATATAAATTAGGGCTGTTGATTAATCGCAGTTAACTCACACGATTAACTCAAAAAATTAATTGCGATTAAAAAAATTAATTGTGATTAATCACACTGTTAAACAATAGAATACCAATTGAAATTTATTAAATATTTTGGATGTTTTCCCACATTTTTATATAGTATTCTGTGTTGTAATTGAAATCAAAGTGTATATTATTCTTGATTACAAATATTTGCACTGTGAAAGATAAACAAAAGAAATAGTATCTTTCAATTCATCTCATACAAGTACTGTAGTTCAATCTCTGTGTTGTGAAAGTGCAACTTACAAATGAAGACATTTTTTGTTACATAACTGCACTCAAAAACAAAACAATGTAAAACTTCAGAGCCTACAAGTCCACTCAGTCCTACTTCTTGTTCAGCCAATTGTTAAGACAAACAAGTTTGTTTACATTTACAGGCGTTAATGCTGCCCTCTTCTTATTTACAATGTAAACAGAAAGTGAGAACAGGCATTTATTTGCATGGCACTTTTATAGCCGGCATTGCAAGGTATTTAAATAAATGGTATTCTATTATTTTTTAACAGTGTGATTAATCGCGATTAATTTTTTTAACCGCTTGACAGCCCTAATATAAACATTATTATTTAAGTTGTGCAACATAGTATACAGGAATTACATTGTGAACTTCAATAGTAATGCATTTTTAATTAAAAATTGTCACATTTAATTTCTAGCTAAACAGTAAAATGTATGTAGAGAATATAATTTTACACAGGATAAAATTGTACACTCTCTCATGGGCTGTACATGTTGAATTATCAAGTGCCTTGTTAATGCTGTAATAAATATGCCTCCAATAAGATGAACTTGTAACACAGTTTAATTTTTTTAGGTATCTAAAGGACTTTAGGACAGAGCAGTGCCCCCTATTCTTGCAGCACAAGTGTACCCAGCACAGACCATTTACCTGTTTTCATTGGCATTTCCTAAATCAGCGTCGTCGTAGACCCATTCGAAGGCGTGATGGGACTTTTAACTACAGTCCAGATGTGTATTGTACAAAATATGATGAAACCACAGGAATCTGTCCAGATGGAGATGAGTAAGTTCCCCCCCCTCCCACCCCCCAGTCAATTTGGCATTTTCAATATTATCAGTGACTTTATGTACAGAGATGTACTTTTTGGTTAGAGAATCATTGGTATCTGGTAAAACTTGCTGGAGTTAGTTTTGAGAGATTTCCTCTAACTTTAAGTGATTTATCAGATTTTTGGTGAGTATAGAATTATAGGTTTAGAAGGGGCTGCAAAGCCCTTGCCAAGGTGTGGGATTCGTTGTTTCTAAATCATCCAAGACAGAGGACTATCCAGCCTCCTTTTGAAAGCCTCCAGTGAAGGAACTTCCACAACATCCCTAGGCAATCTGTTTCATTGTCCTACTGTTCTTACAGGTAGGAAGTTTTTTTCCCCAAGATTTAATCTAAATCTGCTATGCTGTAGTTTGACCTGATTGCCTCTCATCCTGCCCTCCATGGTGCAAGAGAACAACTTTTCTCCATTTTTTTTTATGGCATCCTTTTAAGTATTTGAAGACTGCTATCATGTCCCCCTTAATCTCCTCTTTTTCAAACTAAACGTACCCAGTTCCTTCAGCCTTTGCTCATATAGCTTGCATTCCATCCCTTTGATCATCTTTGTCACTCACCTCTGGATCCTTTCCAGTTTCTCTACATTCTTTCTATACATCGGTGACCAAAACTGGACACAGTACTTCAGCTAAGGCCTAACCAGCACTGAGTAGGGCGGTATTATCATCTGCCATGACTTGCATGCTATGCCTTTGTTAATGCAACCTAACATTGTATTTGCTTTTTTTGCAACAGCATTGCATTGCTGACTCATGTTGAGGTTGTGATCCACCACAACTCCCAGATCCTTCTCAGCAGTGTTGCTGCCAAGCTAGTTATTCCCCATTCTGTATTTGTGCATTTGATTTTTCTTCCCTGAGTGTAGCACCTTACATTTGTCTTTGCTGAATTTCATTTTGTTGTCTATAGCCCAGTTCTCCAATTTATCAAGAATCCTCTGAATTTTAGCTCTATCCTTCAAAGTGTTGGCAACCCTCCCCTTCCAGCTTTGTGTCGTCTTCAGATTTGATCAGTATGTTCTCTATTCCTACATCTGGGTCATTAATAAAGATGTTCAACAACACCGGACCCAGAACAGATCTCTGTGGAACTCCACTTGAGATCTCCTGCCAATCGGACATAATTCCATTAATAGTTACTCTTTGTTTGTGAAGTATCAGAGGAGTAGCCATGTTAGTCTGAAACTGTAAAAAGCAACAGAGGGTCCTGTGGCACCTTTAAGACCAACAGACGTATTGGTAGCATAAGCTTTCGTGGGTAAGAACCTCACTTCTTCAGATGCATCCTATGGCCTCCTGTCATCCCCTCCTGCCATCTCCTCCTCTGAAGAAGTGAGGTTCTTACCCACGAAAGCTTATGCTCCCAATACGTCTGTTAGCCTTAAAGGTGCCACAGGACCCTCTGTTGCTTCTTTGTTTGTGGTTGTTTAACCATTTATGTATCCACTTAATGGTAGTTCCACCAAGCCTGTATTTCTGTAGCTTACTTATGAGACTGTCATGTGGGACTGTCAGAAGTTTTGCTGAAGTCCAGGTATATTATGTCCACTGCATTCCCCCTATCCATCAAACCAGTTACCTTGTCAAGAAGGAAGTTAAGCTGGTTTGGCATGATTTGTTCTTAGTAAATCCATGCTGGCTGCTACTGATTACCCCTTCATCCTCTAGGTATTTGCAAATTGAATGTTTTATCCATTGATCTGGTAGCTTCCCAGGTATCAAAGTCAGGCTGACTGGTCTATAGTTCCCCGGCTCCTCCTTTCCCCCCATTTTTTAAAGAGGGGCACTACGTTAGCCCTTCTCCTGTCTTCCAGGACCTCTCCTGTCATCCATGAGTTAGCAAATATTATTGCTATTGCCAGTGGCACTGAGATTTCTTCAGCTAATTCTTTCAGTACCTTGGGGTGAATAGCATCAGGCCCCACTGATTTGAATTCATTCAGATTAGTCAGAAGATCTCTGACGTGTTCTTTATTTATCCCGATCTTCATCCCTTTCCCTTTATTGTCTGTAGTAACTTGGCTAGTTAGCCGGTCACATGTTGTTTTTTGTGAGAAGACTGAATCAAAGTAGGCACTGAGCAGCTCTGCCTTCCTATCATCTTCCATTACCAGCTCACCTTCTCCACTGAGCAGTGAACCCACACTTGATCTTTCTTTTTTGTCTGACATATTTGAAGAACCCCTTTTTGTTGTCTCTAACATTCCTTGCCAGCTGTAACTCTTTGCCTTGGCTTTCCTGATTTTTGTCCCTAAACGCTCATGCTATTCGCATATCTTCTTCCTTGGTGACGTTCCCCTCCTATTTCCTGCATGTTTCCCTTTTGGTTTTTAGATAGCTAAATAGCTCCTTCTGCAGTCACATTGGCCTCCTGTGGCTCTTCTTATCTTCCGTCTGCATTGGAATAGTTTGATGTTGAGCCTCTAGTATTACATCTTTTAGGAACTGTCAGCCCCCTTCAACTCCTTTTCTACCTAATTAGTCTTTGCATGGGACCTTGCATACTATTTCTCTGAGTTGGTTGAAATCCGCCTTTCTGAAGTCCATTGTCCTTGTTTTGCTGTTCTCATGTCCTCCTTTTCATAGGATCTTGAATTCGATCAGATCATGATCACTTCCTCCCAAGTTCCTGACCACGTTCACGTTCGCAACTAATTCATCTGTGTTGGTCAAAACCAGATTCAAAATGGATGACTCCTACTTGTTTCCTCAGTCCCCTACATATGCTAAGAATTTGCAGGACATATTATGTTTTCCTGTAATAGTCTTCCAACAGATATCAGGGAAGTTAAAATCCCCCATTAATAGTAGCTCATCTGTGTTAGCTAATCTTGTTACCTGCTTGTAGAATGACTCACCCACTTCCTCTTCCTCATTTGGTGGTCTATAATAGACCCCCCCATCCTAACATCACTACTGTTCTTTTATAATTATGCTCTTTTATAAATATGTACTGTTTAGGGCCACCTAGTGCAGACTTCTGCAGTTGTGCAGTGTCCCTGCTTGGGGTATAGGAATCAGTGCTAGCAAATCCTAATGAAGGATTAGGACCTAAAGACTGTATTTGTGTAATGATTATTTTAAAGCACATCTGATATGTAAGAAGTTGCTTTTCTGTTAACGTTTAGTTCAATTACTTTTCTGGCTGTAGTTAGCCATAAAATTTATCTACTGTAAATATTATAGGTGTGTTTTCAATGCAGCAGGTAATATCTTTCCCTCCTGTGATGCAAAGTTTAGGAATATGAATTGGTTTTGAGATGTAAAATGTATAAGGAACATGCTTATAATTATTAAACTTTCTGATAGAAATATCAGGAATATTAGTTCTGAATGGTGATGGCTTTTTTCTGGGATCTAATTCTAGGTAAAATCATGTCTGTGGAGATTTGTGTATCGAAGTTTCTAAATTATATATACATTCATTAATAAGTTTTAATTTTGTAAAGTTTGGTTGTCTGTTTACAGTGTTTGGTGTGATGATTTCTGCCAATAATATGTTCACACTATTTTAGGTTTTTAACTATTTGGTCATTTCAGTGTGTGCTTTTTCTCCTTTTTAACTGGTTCTTGATTTTCCTTTGCCTAAAAGTAAGTTTTATATTCTGTTGAAGGGATGTATCAATCAGTCCATAATAAAAACTTCATTTACTTATCTAATGAATTGTTAGTCGTCACTTATATCTATTAAAATGTACTATTACATGCATTACACTAATGCCAAGAGGTTCCAATCAAGATTATGGCCCCATTGTGCTGGGTGCTATACAGACCCATATTGCAGTCTAAGTGGTTGATCCTGCAAATTAATGTGCATTTAAATTACTCACATACTTGTGTTTTCGGGATTAGCCCTATATTAAGGCAAGATGTAATAGATGAATGCAGAGGATGGGCAAAGGAGAACAAGAGTAATAATGACTGGAACATGTAGTTATATATACCACATATGCAACAATTAGCAGGTCTTGAATCAAAATAAACTAAAAAAATAAACTGAAAATGGCAGTTGACTTTCAATGGGATTTGTGTGCCTAACTTCAATGGCCTCTTCAGAAAATCCCAGCCAATATCAGTAACTCCTGCTGTCTGTCCACCTGCCAAGATATTATCACTGAGTGGTTTACTGTAAGTGTCATGGTAGAAATGGATCTTGAGGAGGGTTTTGAAGGACTGTATAGTGGCTTTTTCGATCTGTTTAGGGAGAATGTTTCATGTGTGAAGGACAGTATAAAAAATATGAAGGTTTTTGGGAGAAATGGACAACTAGTGTATATTGAAAATAAGGTCAAAATATCCGCTGTCATTGATGTAATTTGTAAGATCCTACATGGTTTGTGTTTCATTTTATAATATATTTATGAAAATATACTACTCACTTTAAAAAAAAAAGTTTTGATTTAATGGCTGTTTATGTGTAGAGCATAATCTCTGACTTGATTTAAAAAAAACCCCAGCTTTTGATATTGGTTAGCTGCTGTGTCCCTTTTTGATATGCAGTGATCTAATTTAATGATCTATGAAGTAGTCTAAGTAGTGCTTGTGTTTGGATAGTTTCAGTAAACATAGAAAAAGTTTTCTCACAGTTTAAAAAAAAATTGAACGATCAGGATGTAACATTGCTTAGCTTAAGCAAACCTTGTAATTGTATATCTTTTAATCCATGTCCTTCACTTCCTGGTGACAGTTTTGTTTTCACTGATCAGGTTCGTCAGATAGTTAGATCCTGGTTGTGTGTGTGTATGAGTAGTCTTAAAATTAGGTGCATGTTTACAATCAGATTTAAGTGTCTAAAGATTTAAGAGCATCATTGACTTTACTGGGGCTCCACAAGAGTCCATCTGCAATATCTGATTACAGGACTGCGTCCTAGGGGCATTTAAAATTGTAGGATGAGCACTTTAATTGTCAGCTCTTTGGGCCAGGGTCACAAATCCTATATATAGGCTCTGCATGTTGGATTGTAAACAATTTGGGGCATGATCATATGTTCTGTGTGTTTCCTGTGAAATATCTACATCATTTATGATGTTATTAAATACAAAGTTAGGTAATTACTGCAAGAGATTTTGAATAACTTCTTTAATAATAGCAGCTTAGAGTAGAAGTTGTTAATTGGGGCTATTGGAAGATCCATGAGAAGCAAAATAACTTTTGCATATCTAAATGATTAATGATTATACGCAATATAAATTGTAATATAATAGGTGGCATAAATTTTTTACATATTTATATGCGTTGTAATCATGTTGTGATTGCTGTCACAGCTGTAATTGCCATGGGATGTTGTGAAGCCAAAAAGTATATCTGGCTTCAAAAAAGATTTTTATAAGTTCATGGAGGATAGGTCCATCAATGGCTATTAGCCCAGGTGTCCAGGGATGCAACCCTATGTTCTGGGTTTCCCTAAACTTCCAACTGCCATAAGATGGGACTGGATGACAGAGGATGGATCACTCAAAATTGCCCTGTTCTACTCATTCCCTCTGAAGCATCTGGCACTGGCTACTGTGAGAGACAGGATATTGGGCTAGTTGGACCATTGAAATGATATGGCCGTTTGTCATAGGTTTCACCCCCACTCTGAACTTTAGGGTACAGATGTGGGGACCTGCATGAGAACCCCTAAATTTAATTACCAGCTTAGATTAGTATGCTGCCACCACCAAAGCATTTATGAGTCATTTGGAAACTCTGTCTTTCCCCCAAAATATCTCCCTCCCAAGTACTATAACCCTTCCCTGGGTAGCCTTGAGAGACTTCTCCACCAATTTCCTGGTGAACACCGATCCAAACCCTTGGATCTTAAAACAAGGAGAAATTAATCATCCCCCCCTTTCCTGGCAGGATTTGAGTTTAATTTCCCCTTCCCCCACCAATTCCTGGTGAGTCCAGATCCAACCCCCCTTGGAACTTAAACAAGGAAAAATCAATCAGGTTCTTAAAAGAAGACTTTTAATTAAAGAAAGAAAGGTGAAAGGAAAACCTCTGGGAGATTAGCATGCAAGCTATTCTCACAAACAACAGATTCAAAACACAGAGGAGACCCCCTGGGCAAAACCTTAAAGTTACACAAAAGAAAAACCCAATTTAAATCTCCCTCTTATGCAAAAAGACAAGTCACAAAAGAAAATAAATATAATCTAATTTATTCCTTCTCTAATATTCACTACCCTGATAGGAGGCTGATTCCTGGATCTTTTCTCTCCCGCACAAAACTTAATGAACTGACTGAACAAAGGACTCTTCCCTCCTTCCTCTTGAAAAATCTTGTCCCCCATTGGTTCCTCTGGTCAGGTGTCAGCTAGACTAGGTGAACTTCTTAACCCTTTACAGGTAAAAGAGGCATTAACCCTTAACTGTCTGTTTATGACACCGTTCTTATGTTATAAGGTTGAATTTTCTGATTTTTTTTTAAGTTTAATATTTCAACAGTGTCTAATGTAAAATTTTGCATTTAATTTTCTCTTTTTTTAAAATAGAGAAACCAAGTTGATTGTACATCAAAATGAATGTAATAAGGACCTCAGTATTTCAATGCAATATTGAAATGTGCATGTATTTGTAATTTACACAGTTAAGTCAACACTTTTTTTCAAATGTAGATGCCTAACTTTAGACACCTAAAATCTATATTTAGGCATGGTATGAATTTAGGTGCCTAGTTTTCGGCATCGTCTGTGGAAAATACTTTTTAATAAAATACTTCTGTTCTTTCAATGACCACTAGAAGATTTAAAGAGGTTTTTTTATATCTGTATTGTATGTAATCAAGCAAACACACATTTAAATGTCGAATACAATAACTGACAGATTTTTTTATGTAGAGCTGCAGCTGTATCCATATTTATATCAGAAACTTTTCACTTTTTAATAGACTTAGTGGAAAGGCAGATGATAGTTCACATGACACTCACTAGGTGCCTACTGTTCTTTCTAAATCCGATTTCTTAAGACGTATTAAAGTTGCAGCCTGATCAAAGTCTAACATGTTTTGAGTTATCAGAGTGCAAAAATAAGCAGTAGAACAATTTAAGCATACACAAACGCATTTTAATTTGCAACAAACTGCCATGTTATTGACTGCTTGAGAAATTATGTGGAAATATTTAAGAATAGTAGTGCATGTGAAATGGGCAATTTTGAATCTTCCCATTTAGTACAGCATTAACATCTCTGTGAACATGTATATAGAACAATAGTATTCTTGACTGCAGAGCTCAACTGAAGCACCATCTCATTGCTTTAGACTTCTTCCTAAAATGTGAACTATTTTGTAACATGTTTAAATTGATATTTGCTTTGAGCAATTGTAAAGTCTTCTTGAAGCAGAAGGCTAGTAATGCTGTAGTTACAGTTGAAGATGAATACTTTATAAGCTGTTGTCTTAAAACACTTTTTTTTAAAAGTTTAAATTGCCGTTTAGACTGGAATTTATTTTACTTTCAGCTCAGAGGAAAAATTCTTTTTGAAATGTTTGTTATGATATTGTGTCAGTTATTACAATATGAAAACTTAGAGGTGACACATTCCTTTCTGTAGCAGTTAGTGTGCTAAGCGTTAGTGGTCATGTCTGTGTTTCACAGTATGTGTACTAAACTGTATGAAAAGTGTGATGTCTAAATTGCCTTGTGTATGATCAGAATGCTGAAAACAATTGCTTTTAAGTTTAAAAAAACCCTGTCAACTCCAGTAAAACTTATGATACAGAGTACAGTGGTTTCAAGTTAGCATTTAGTATAACTTCATATTTTTTCAGCTTGGTTCATAATGTAGAAATGTTGTATATAAAGCAGCTTTGATTAACAAACACACTTTTTTATCAGCTTGTTTTTTCTGAGGAGCATTCACCCTGAATAGTCTCATAATAACTGTTGTCATTGCAATGTAAGCAGGCAAACATTTTTATTAGTGTTGTCTAACACTAATTCTTACCTGCTATATTTATCAGATTGCAACCTTATAGTTAGGTGATGGTTTAATATCTGCCATATAAAATAAAATACAGGTCTTGTTTAAAGCTATGTCATATTGGCTTATGTTTAAGCAAAACATTACACTTTTCTAATGAAGTAGAGATTTTTGTACATAGTTCAGGAAACTTGGAATGGAAGATCAGCAGCAATTGTAACTCCTTCTTTGTATGTGTAATTTGTTTTTAATGCTCTTGCTTAGCGTATGTAATATTAAGTGAGGATAAGAGCCTACTTCTTACTGACAGCTGTGAACCTACTCCTTTTATCTCAAGTGGTAGACGCATTTGCCTTTGGTGCTGGGTGCCTTGGGTTTGACCCCTGCTGATGACTGTCCGTGGTATCTGTCCATGGTCATTGCATATATATTACCATAGTGTTGCTTATTTATACAACATTGTTATGAGCTGGGTGAAACCTGGTTATGGATTGACTTAAAATCCCATTCAGATTGATAGGTGTGAACTCACCCTTCGATTAACGTAACTGTAAGCTGCCTGTGTATGTGTGTTTGAGAAGAGAGATCACACGAAAACTTAGAACAGAGAGCGAGACAGAGACAAAAAAGCCAAGCAGGAGACTAGCACAGTGTGACTCTGAAAAAAGCTAGAGAGAGAGCTTTTGGGTCTGGTGTGGGCAAAAGAGGCTCTGAGGCTGTAAGCTAAGAAACTGTTCCTTTTGTTTTTGGTTCCTTCTGCATTCAGAGACCCAGGATTTCATACATTCCATGTTAAATAAACAAGATTGCTTCAAAGAAAATACCAGACTCCATCAATTTCTGCTTCCAGCTGGAACATCCCCAGAGCCCCAAATTTTGACTAGCTGCTTGGGTTAAAAAGGGGGAACAATATATGCATGGGTTTATGTTTGCAAGGGATAGTCTGCATTTTTTTTACTGACACTCTGCTGGAATTGTGCCTATGATGCCAGCAACAGCAAGCAAGGAAAATGTATGCAGTTTGGCTAGCTTCAGGCTCTTGCTTCTGTTAGGCTGTGTGGGAAGAGCCCTCGGTGGGACCAGCACAGGGAAAAATCTCTTTTGATGGGGGCAGTGGTGTTCTCTGTCTTCCCTGTGTACTGCAACTCCCACAAAAGTGGAGCACTGTACCTGTGCTACTCATATGCAGAACATTTCCCACAAAACCCAGCAGGATCATTAAATTGAATCTAAGAAGGATTGCATCCTTTTGCATCGTTTGCTTTTCACGGCTGATCCTGGATTTGGGGGCCTGCAGGAGTGCCAGAACCTGTATAGAAGTATGGGGGGGCACTCGTGCAGGAACTGTAGCTCTGCCCCCCTGCTCCTCCTCTCCCCCCTGAGGTTCTGCCCCCATCCAGGCTGGAAACCGGAGCTGGGCCATTAGGATGACCGTATTCCCTCCTTCCCTCCCACGTGGAGCTGGCCTGAGCCGCCCCCTTCCCCCCGACCCCCCCCACCAGATGCAGAGCTGACCCGAGCTGCTTCCCTTCCCACCATGGAGCTGACCCGAGCCCCTGCTCCAACCTTCCACAGAGCGGGCCTAAGCGGCCCCCCCTCCTCGCGGGGCTGGCCCGAGCCCCATCACTCACCCCCCTGAACTCAGTTTTGGCAAAATTGGGCAAGTGTCCCCAACCCCCAGGTGTGCTGTCCAGGACAGGTGGAGGGTCCAGTGCTCCCCACAGCAGCCCGGGCTCCCTGGGCAGCTCTTACAGCCCAGCTCCGGCTTTCGGCCTGGCCACTGGGTGGGATCTTGGGGAGGAGCAGGGGATGGGATCGTGTGATGAGGGCGGGGGGCAAATGTTCTTTGTGCCCAGGGCCCCAGTAAATCTTAATCCGCCTCTGAGCTACAGCAGTATTATGATTGGCATTTAAACATATGTAAAATCAACATCCACTGTCCTTTATTATCTTAGCGCACGCACAAGCTTAAGATAGCTTGTGCCATCCCGTGATGCTCAGTTAAACTGTTAAGGCAACTATTTTTAATATGCAAAACCACACAAAATTCCAAAAGATGTGCTCATTTCCATGCTCTTAAATTCAGTGAGAGCGGGTTTTGACCCTTGAGGACAAAAAGTAAAACAAAGAGCTGAGTGAAGTTGGAAAATTTGTCCCTTTCACCAGCATTCCCACAGTTTGAGAACTGCTGATCTAGGAAGACAAGGGAAACCAGCACCTTGAACTTCTGTGGAAGGTCCTGACTGACAGAAAGTCAGCCATGGCTGGAAAGAAAATGATTGCTGAGAAAACTACCTTGAGCAAAATCTGTAGCCTGTTAGGTTAAGTCTTAGTTATTAGAAAGCATATTTTAACTTTTGTTTATTTGTAACCCATTCTACCTTCAATTTCTTCTATTTGGTATCACTTAACCTATGTTCTTTTGTTAATAAACTTGTTTTACTTTTGATCTAAACCAGGGTTTCTCAACCTGGAGGTCGTGACCCCCGGGGGGGGGTGTCGCAGGATGGGCTGGGGGAGGGGGTGGGCAAATGCAGGGCCGGCATTAGGTGGTGGCAAGCAGGGCAGTTGTCTGGGACCCCACAAAACTAAGTTGCATGCTTCAGCCATGGCGGCGGGTCTGAAGTGTGTAACTTAGCCCAGGTCTACACTGGGGTGGTCGACCTAAGATGCGCAACTTCGCGTAGCTGAAGTCGGCGTATCTTAGGTCGATTTACCTGGCCGTGAGGACGGCGGCGAGTTGACCGCTGCCGCTCCCCTGTCGACTCCGCTTCTGCCTCTCGCGAGCTGGAGTTCCGGAGTCGACGGGGAGTGTGTTCGGGGATCGATTTATCCCCGTTTAGACAAGACACGATAAATCGATCCCCGATAGATCGATCACTACCCGCCAATCTGGCGGGTAGTGAAGACCTGCCCTTAGCTTGTGGAGCCCTGGGCAGTTGCCCTGTTTGGCACCCCCTAATGCCTGCCCTTTTAGTTGGTGGGCCACAATTTTTAAGTCCAAAAGGAGTTGCCAGCACAAAAAGGTTGAGAAACATTGATCTAAACCAACTCGGTGCTGTATTTGAATTGAAGTAATTAACTCTAATTAAAGTAATAAGCTGTACTTTTGTCTCTTTAAGGGAGCAACAAATCTTCTTATTTCTCTGAGTGTTCCAGGAAAAGGATGGACACTTTAGAGCAGAAGGTTTTGGGGAAGTTCAGGACTGAGTGTTTGTTGGATGTCACTCTGCAAGTAGTAACTAAGGCTGGTGGAGACCAGTGTGGAGCTGTTCCATTGCAGGCACACTACTAGGGTCAGAGCACTGACCCAGGACTGCACAGCGCACACATGCTCAGGGAACTACATGCTTGTCTACTGGCTGCTAGTGTCTGGGCTGTGAACCATTGCAGCAGAGCATTTAAGGCACCCAGAGTTACAGGGCAGGGGGTGAGACAAATTCTCTCTGGTCTGAATTGCATTCCCAAAATGTTACAAGTAAGTTATAAGAAGGAAAGGGACAGCAAAATGTTCGGTTAGGAGTTTAAACACAATCCTCTAAGCACTGCGCAGTGGTGCTCCATAATTGTTTCCTTCTATTATGTAGTTGTCCTTATCTGCATCGAACAACAGGGGATACAGAAAGAAAATACCATCTCAGATATTACAAGACTGGAACATGTATTCATGAAACAGATGCTCGGGGCCACTGTGTGAAGAATGGACTCCACTGTGCCTTTGCTCACGGGCCTCATGACCTTAGACCACCAGTATATGATATAAGGTATCCTTTTATTTTTAACGTTCAGTCCTCGTTATCAGGAGACCATTGTCCTATAACATTCCAGTCTGTAGACATTAAACTTTTCTGTCTCCAAATACAATTAACTTTGCAATCAAATGTATAATTAACTTTCTGACATTATTACTGTAAATGTAAAAACTTATATTAATGCAATGTTAAAATTGCAAATGTAAAAACAATGGGAAATTAAAATATTAACATTTTTAGAGCAACAGTAACGTATCCACGTATGAAGGACTCTGCATGTAATGCACTTAAGAGTGCACAAGGCTGAATATTTTACCTTTTTGCCATGATGCTGTGTAGATTTGCTTGTGCTGCTTAAATTCACAAAAATGGTCATTTTGATGCTATCTTTCAGCTCCTCATCTTGTGTTCGTGATATTTTTGCCTCCTTTGTACATGGTTTATTTGGGATTTTTGATTTTTTTGTTGTCCCTTTTCCCCTCCCCCAATAAGTGAGATGTCAGTGGTCTCTGTTGCTGCCTTTTAAAGGTGAGATTAGGTGGCAGCCAAAGGGTGATGCTTTGTGATTCAGGATAACAAGGAGGATGAACATTATTTGTGACTGTGAACCAGCTTTTGAAATACTAGGGGATGAGAGGAAGGGGATGATGCACTGGCTTGGGATAAACAGTGGGATTCTTATAGGAAGTGATGATTGCCAGCCAAGCCTTCTGAGCTCTATAGGGATGGAGCTCTGCTCCTGCAGGATTTAAGAGCCTTTAATGGCAACCACTACCTTCTGCAATCCATCCCTCGTGTTATTCCTTGTTTCCTGCCTACAGCTTCAGGCTCACTGCTCTGCTGCTGAATTGTTCCCAGAATTATTTCTGTAACATTCAAGCTTATTGAATAATTTCATATAATTTAACATGACCTTTAATTCCCACCTTACCACAGAATTCCTTGCATCTCTGCATGATCACATACTGTTTCAATTATCTATCACATACTATTTTTTCCATAGGATTCCTGCCTCGTTCAGTGTGCAGGATAGATGGCGCTCCATGAGTGAGACAGCAATTCAGTATTTTTTTTACCCTCCTTATTCACCATGTGGTGCTATGCCTTATTTTCTGCATACCAAACCTCATAATGATTACAGTATATTCCATTTCCTTGTCATGTTTTATATTGTGATCATCCCTGTGGTACCTGAGTGTCTCACAGACATTAAAGAATTTACTTCACAAAACCTCTCTAGTGTGTGTAGAGAAGCATTATTATTCTAGTTTTGTGGATGGAGAACTGAAGCACAGTGATATTTAAGCCAAAATTCACGAAAGTGACTGCTAAATGCTTCATTAATTGGATTTCCAACTTGAGATGCCCTACGGTTTGATACTGAGCACCTGCATCTTCCCCCAGCTTTAGCTGGAGTTACGAATGTTCAGCACTTCTGAAACTCAGGCCTTAGGTGTCTCAAATTATGCACCTAGAAAATGGAGTACATACAACTAGTTGTCCACTTTTTGGTTTAAGTGACTCCTAACGTCATATAGTAAATCTGTGGCTAAATTGGTTCACTGTATTAACTACAAGAGCCTCCTTTGTTTTCCTGTAGGCCCCTGCTTTGTTCCTGTCACATCTTCTCTTGTCTTCTGCCGATGAAGTAGAGTTCCTATAGACAATAGTCTCATTAACCACAGTGCTGTCTCATTCATAATCTATCCTGTGCGCTGAATGAGGCAGGAGTCCTGTTGAAAACATACTATGTGAAATGTGATTAAATAAAGACGGTCACAATTCATTTGCACAAAGAGGCCAAATAATGCAACCTACCCTGCAAAGAACATAACCTAATATATGCTTGTATTCTGGAGGAGATGAGTGACGGCAGGGGTGAGTTGTGGAGGTCAAGAAATGGGAGGAGATAGGATTACTTGGTTGAATGGAAGGTGTAGAGGACGAAAACAAGGAATCAGTCAGCCTTTGTTGAAGAGGAAGAGGTTTGTGAGCAGGTAATGGAGGAAGGGAGAGGTAAGGGAGAGAGGGTAGAGGTCACATCAAGTTCTTGGGATTTTTTTTATTGAAGATGATGATCCTGGCAGGAGGGGAGAGGATTTTTAGAGGAAGTGAAAAATGGTAAATAGGCAGCTGGTACTGGGAGCGTGGAAATAATTGAGCGTGGAGGAATAATGTTGCTGCTTATTCAGAAAGAAGGGAAAGGTAAATAAAAATGAATTTGTAGTGGAGGAAGTCAGCATAGGCATGGGACTTTAACAATAGACTTCCATGAGTGTAGAAACCGGAGCAGAGGAAGAGTGAGTGTGTGTGTGTGTGTGTGTGTGTGTGTGTGTGTGTGTGTGTGTGTGTGTGTGTGTGTAAAAGGGGGGGAGCCAGAGGTAGGGGTTGGGAGGGTGAACCTTGCAGTGTGAGAGAGGGGAAAAGGTGGCGAATGCAGGGTGGAGGGAGTTAACAATGATCATATCAGTGGAGGAGAAGGAAAAAGAGGATAGGGAGGAGTGGGCTGAGAACAATAATCCTTAATATTGATGGATTGGAAGTTGTATAAGGACCAGGTGTGAGGGGATAGATGGGAAGTTGATGACAGCTACACGGAAAGGGAGAGGAGAAAAGAGTTGGGTGGAGTGTTGTTCAAAAAGAGGAAGGTGTGTGTGAATGGGGATGAGTTGGAAGTGGGAGGAATGGGAGAGAAGAAGCCTGCCACTCCAGTATGTTCCTTTGGAACTGATTCAGGATGGGGAGTGTGAGAGAGGGAAAGACCGCTGTAAGAGGAGAGCAGCTATAGAGGCAGTGTCACCGAGAAAGATTCAGGTCTCAGGGAAGCCAGGATCAGGAAATGATGGCATCGTGGGAGCTGCTATCTCTTTGGAGATGGAATGGGCATTTTGGAGGGTGGAGGGAAATGGGGATAATGTGAGGTTTTGAAGAGAAAAAACTATTGCAATGAGGTGATGACTGGGAAGGGTGTAGGGGTAGGAGAGTGGGGATGTGGTTAGGAGCCAGGTTGGGATTGGAGTAGCTGATGGCAATGAGGGGAAGTCAAGAGAATGTGTGGGATATGGGTTTGTGGGGATGTATAAGGAGTTGGGAGGTTAATGTATGTTGAAAGACTCAGTGGCCAAATTGCTCTTCTGTGGTGGTGAAATTTTCTGCCTCCTCCTCAGTGGGGATAGTGGTAGTGTGGAAGTGCCTAGAAACAGCCATCAGGGCCCCATTTTGCTAGGCTGTAACATGAAAGAGAGTCCCTGCCCTAAAGAGTTGACAAGCTTAGCATATGAGAAACGGCAACAGGTGGATACAACGACAAATGGGGTAGGGAGAGACAAGGCAGTGTTGAAATGATCATATTTAGAGCAATAAGCAGTTGCCCAGCATGCTAGCTGTCCAGCTGTTGTTGGGTGTTTTGTAGATATCACTTCTGAAAAGATTTTCAGGAGGATAATGTGGTAGCTTTATGGATTTTTATGTGGCGCTTCTCCCATACATAAGATGTGGAATGGGAGAAAGCACCATTGGTGCTTGAGGGCAAATTGTACTAATGAGTGTAAAAGATGGAATAGTTGATAAAATGGAGATGTGTGTGGCAGGGTGGATAAAAATTTGATTATTTTTTTTTTTAAATAAAAAAATCAGATTTTCTATTTTAAATAAAATACAGGTTTACTTAAAAAAACTATTTAAAATTAAGTTTGAAGTTGACAATTTATGTTAAGGCCTAACTTTATTATAATCTATTAAATCACGTAAATAGAAAAACTATTAAGCAGTATGTACATGTTTGCTGCCAAGTTTTAAAGTAAGTCAAACTGCTGAATTGGTGAAAATCACTGGCTAAGCACCTGGAACCAGCGTTTGTTGAAGTGCTAAATCAGCTTTTGACAGCAGTTACCTCTTCTGCAGGTGCAGGGAGAACGTTTTCTTCATTTCAGTTTATTCAGCTAGTTCATTCAAAGTTAAGAAACCAATTGGGAGTTGAAAAAGCTTGTTTTTCTCTTCTAATCTCTGAATAAAAACTAGGTGTGAGAGGATGAGATCTATTAGTTCTAAAATCTTGAAGGACATAGTAACCAGAAACAATGAGCTCCATTTACTAACTACATATAATTCTCTTTGTTTAATTAATCAATTAGTTTTAAATACAAAACATACTTTAATACATTTTTGATAATCTTTTCCTCTTATGTATCCAGCACATGTAGGATAGTTTAGTTTAATTTTTTTTAACTGCTGTGATTTTTTTCATTTTGAATTGAATTTGAATTTCCTTCCAAATAGAGCTTGACACGAATCACAAGTGCAAAATGTAATCATTTAGTAAATAAGAAATGCATCATTCTCCATTTTCTAACATAATGAAAAATACAAAAATTAAGAATCTGGAAAAATGTGAATTAAGAACATACGAACAGCCATACTGGGTCAGACCAAAGATCCATCTAGCCCAGTATCCTGTCTTCTGACAGTGGCCAATACCAGGTTCCCCAGAGGGAATGAACAGAACAGGTAATCATCAAGTGATTAAACAATATAATTGCTTAAATGTGTATAGATATAATATATTCTCCTGGTTAGCAAAAAGAAGCATCACATTTGGTGTAAAGGCTATATTTAGTTGCAAATCAACATGTTTTAAATGTCCCCAACCAGTGAGAATCAGCCTTTCTTTAAGAAAATAACTAAGAAGTACCAAAGAAATTTAAACTGATCCGTCCTAGTGAGTGGATGGTAATATATTAGAGTTGATAGACAGGGCATATCTAAGGTGTAAAGAGCCTTTAAAGGTAAAGACAAGAAGCTTGTTTTTGGAATGGAGGACAGGGAGCTAGTAGATGGATGCAAAGAGAAGAATGATGTAATCAGTGCATTAAGAAATGATGATGATCTTCTAGCAGCAGTGTCTTTAATACACCTGCCGGGGACAAGACTGAGTTTATCAAGGCCAGAAACAGGAAGCTGAAATAGTTAAGATGAGAGCAACAAAGAGTCCTGTGGCACCTTATAGACTAACAGATGTATTGGAGCATAAGCTTTCGTGGGTGAATACCCACTTCGTCAGACGCACAAAGTGGGTATTCACCCACGAAAACTTATGCTCTAATACATCTGTTAGTCTATAAGGTGCCACAGGACTCTTTGTTGCTTTTTACAGATCCAGACTAACACGGCTACCTCTCTGATATTTAAGATGAGAGATGAGTTTCCTCTGTGTGGACTGAGAGGAAAGATCTGATCTTATAGAAGTTGTGTAGGAAGAATCAGCAAGAATTAGAAATGGAGGTGTGGGTCTAAAGAGAGGATAGAATCAAAGATAACACCTAGATCGTAGTGGTAGCTGTGTTGGTCTGTATCAGCAAAAACAACGCGGCGTCCTTGTGGCACCTTAGAGACTAACAAATTTATTTGGGCATAAGCTTTCGTGGGCAAAAACCCACTTCATCAGATGCATGGAGTGAAAAATACAGTAAGCAGCTATATATTACAGAAAATGAAAAAATGGGAGTTGCCTTACCAAGTGTGGGGGGGAGGGTCAGTGGTAACGAGGCCAATTCAATTAAAGTGGAAGTGGCCTATTCTCAACAGTTGATAAGAAGGTGTGAGTATCAGCAGAGGGAAAATTACTTTTTGTAGTGACCCATCCACTGCCAGTCTTTATTCAGGCCTAATTTGATGGTGTCCAGTTTGCAAATTAATTTCCTAGATAAACTTAGCCCTGCCTCAGTGCAGGGTACTAGACTAGATGACCTATTGAGGTCCCTTTCAGTCCTACATTTCTGTGATCTATAACAATGATACCTGAAGGAGAAAATAGCTAGTTACTTGTAGCTGGAGTCTCTTAAGATTCACATGGGGAGAACTGAGAATATGTGGGATGACATTTCCTCCTGATATGACCCTGCCTGGGATATTCCATTGCTCTAGAAGAAATTTGTGCTGTGCCTTAATGGTAGGAGTTTCTACAGTGGTCTGGGCTTGATGGAATGTGACTGCACCTTCCATGAGAGTGGAGATGCTTACTAATAATATAAGTAAGGTCCAGTTACAGGTGAGTAACTTTTCTTCCTTCCTTGTTGTTGTGTATACCCTTCGAATCCAGTATGTGAAAACTGTTGTTAAATGCCCTTTTAAATAGGCATTCAGTCACATAACATTTGTATTTACATTTTATGTGCTGCTCCTTCTGGCTTAGTAATTTTTATTGCTCCCCCAAGAATTCCTTCCAAATATATTGTAGAGAACAATAAACATAATTATTTTTGGTGAGGTGCCCAGAAATAAAAATTGTAAATCTGTAAGCACTTTAGAACAGGGCTTTTTTTGTACTTGTACAGTGGGGACCCTGACCATGATTGGGCACCCCTATTTGCTACCAGAGTACAAATAATAATAGGTAGGGTGTCATAGAAATGGTAGAGAAAGGGATTATATTTTTTCCTGTCCAAGATATGATGTGTCAATATAAGGGCCACAAAGCATGTTAGCTTTTAACTGCAATATCCCATCAGAAAGTTGTATCAGCCTTGCCATTCATTATCACTGTAGCTTTCCAAATTTCTGCCATTGAAAATCTTTGTTTTGCCACATTGTATTAGCTTATTTTTGTCTAAAATAATCTCTTATTTATGCTGTATTTGTATTTCTGCCATATTTTTAACCTGTTTAGTCCCTCTTGCATTATTGCTATCTCTTGGATACATGCAACATTGTCCAATATAATGTCATTTGTACATTTATTTAGTGTGCTGTTGACATTCCTCTTTATCAGATTAAGATGTTAGATGCAACTGTACCTCACACCAGTTATTATGGCTTTCTGCCTTGTGCACCAGTTATTATGGCTTTCTGCCTTGTGCCTATCCCTTTGTTAACATATATAATTATCCTTTGTTGTGATGCTTTCTACAGCTTCAGTTCATGTAACAATGCCAAGTCAAGACAATTTGAGTTTTTCAAATAAGGCTTTGTGAGACTTGGCATGAAATCCAGGCTCACAAAGTCCGTGGCAAAATTCCTATTAACTTCAATAAAGCCAGGATTTCATCCACAGTTAGGAAGTTTAATGAAGATACACAGTATGGTAAAATTATCTTCTGTTCTCCATTTCAGGGAACTCCAGGCACAGGAAGCCTTACAGAATGGGCAGCTAGGAGGTGGAGAAAACATCCCTGACCTACAGCCAGGAATTCTAGCTAGCCAAGCAATGATTGAAAAAATTCTTAGTGAGGATCCGAGGTGGCTGGGTAATATTCTATATTTTGTCTTCTCATCACTGTTTCTATATCTGTCTAGACCTATTTGGACTTTTATTGGAGAAGTTTCAAAAGTCATGTTGAATAAAGGAGTGATTGTGTGTGTGTGTGTGTATATACACACAATAATAATATGGATGTTTGAAAAAAAAATCATGCAGTCAAGCCTATTTATATTCAAATTACATATTGGAAATTCCTTTCTATTGCAAGTGTTTCTTTTGAACCAACTCTTTTTTCATTCACTCAGTACAAATGTGGCTATTTTGAGGCAATTGATACATGTTTTCCTGATTTAAAGTCAGTAAGAAAACTGTCTTGTGTCAAATGATACTGAAGTCAACTTTTAAAGGACGCTTCTTTTGCTTAACTTGATTAATAAGAACCAGAAAACAAATACATGTTACCTGTTTTAGGCTTTGAGTGAGTTCTTTAAAATCTAATATTACTGTAAATTTAGTAATTTGACAGATCACTTAAAATAAGCCCAATTGCTCTAGTTTTCTTTAAGCTTTTAGTCTGGTTGTGATTTTCGGTATTGGTGTCATTTATTACATAGCCATGAATTTTTAAAATCGGCAGAACACTAGTGGTTGTACCCAAATGCTACTTTGGAACCGATAGAACACAAACTACTGCAGTACCTCTGGTCTTCAAGAGTAAAGTGTTTTGTTTCTTTGTTTTAGGTAGATTTGTATTATTTACACTATGAAAGGGGAAGACAATTATACAGGAAAGACAGATGAGGGGAGTAGTGAGTATCTAAAGAATTCTATAAAATTGGGCAAGAGAAAGATTCTGAGTGGAGAGGACCACACAGTTAAATCTATAAGGACTATGAATTCCAAGATATAAGAAAGTAACTATATTAGTGGAGCTTTACTATAAGCCTCTTTATCAAGAAAAGGAAATTGAGCACACTGTGTTCAGAGAGATCACAGGCAGAAAAATCTAACAAAATAAGTGGAGAGAGAAGGAGGTCCAGGGATTAGGGTGTTATCATGGGATTTTCTAGACCTGGATTTAGTTCACTGCCCCACCCACAAACTCCCAGAGACCACCTTTGGCAAGTCCCTTAGTCTCTCTGTATCTCCGTTCCCCATCTGTAAAATGAAAATAACAGTAGTCCCCTTAGGGGTGTTGTGATGATAAATAAATTGACTGTGAAGTGCTCAGATACTATAGCATTGGGGCCAAATAACTAGTTAGAATAGAATAGACTTGAACTACACCTCTACCTCGATATAACGCTGTCCTCGGGAGCCAAAAAATCTTACCGCGTTATAGGTGAAATTGCGTTATATCGAATGTGCTTTGATCCACCGGAGTGCGCAGCCCCGCCCCCCCGGAGCACCGCTTTACCACGTTATATCCGAATTCGTGTTATATCGGGTCGCATTATATAGGGATAGAGGTGTACGTGCATATAAACAGATGAAATGGCAAAATGGAACAAGGCTGAGAGAAAAAATTTCTCAGAACTCTGATTGTTTTTGGAACAGATTGTTTCAGAGCACGCAAAAGGAGTGGCTGTTTCCAAATAAATAACACTCCGGAGTTGATTCAAAAAATAACAGTAGCCAAGCTACTAAAGTAATACTAACCACAACATAATTTTCAAGATTTTTGTGGGGAGTAATGTACCAAAAAGTGACTTAATGACGTTAAACTTTGGAAAGGGAGATCTCAATACAATGAGGTGGTTAGTCAAAAAGGCCCTAAAGTCAAACGTAAAGCAAAGTGGCATGGTTGCTACTTAAAACAAAATAATAATAGTCTCAGAAGGCATGCCCATTGGACAAAAGGGGAGCCTGGAAGACAAGGTGTAAACCACTGTAGCAGAGTAGCAAGGTTCGAGAAGCCAAACATAATACTTCAAAATTTGAAAACCTAATCCTAGTGTAATCAATAAATAGGAGTATAAATTACAGCGAGTGATATATAAGAGGAAATTAGAAGGGCTAAAATGGATTTTGAAGAACAAATAGGTAAGTGTGTAGAACAAACAAGGGATTATTTTAAGTATATCAGAAGCAGGAACCTGCAAAATAATTAGCCTCCTGGATCACCAGGAGCTAAAGAGAGCAATTAAGGAAGATACGGATGTTGCTTAGAGGCTAAATGACTTCTTTGGATCAGTCTTCACTGCAGAGAATTGTGGGGCCTGTACATTTATATGATTAACAAGAATATCCAGAGTTGTTGTTGTTTGTTGCTAACACAGTGTTTCAAAGGGATATTAAATCTCATGCTTCAGGGTTTAAACTAAACTAATCTCTAACTCTTAGAGTTTTGATGAAACCTAATGGGGGCAGATTATCCCACACCCTGTCTGCTGCAGTGGTTCCTTCACCGTCCTGTGAAGCATCCAGTGCCGGCCACTATCGGAGAGAGAATACTGGACTAGATTAACAGATTTTAAGGCCAGAAGGTACCATTGATTGTCTAGCCTGATTCCCTGAATAATACAGGGCAAAGAACTTCACCTAGTAATTTCTGCATCGAGACTGTAATATCTAGCTGAACTATAGATATCTTTTAGAAAGCTATCTAGTCTTGATTTAAAGTCTTCAAGTGATGGAGAATCTACCACATCCATTGGTAAATTGTTGCAATGCTTAATTACACTCACTGTTAAAAAATTTGAGCATTATTTCTAGTTTGAATTTGGTTAGCTTCAACTTCCATTAGCTGGATCATGTTTTTCCTTTTTACAGTATATTAAAGAGCTGTCTACTGTCAAAAATGTATATTCATAAATACTAGTTATAAAGTGTAGAAATTTATAAAGGAAACTGAAAGCTACAGTGGAAAAACCATGGCTAGCAGAGCTAAGAACAGTAAGAACACAAGTATAATATGAACAAAAGGAATCTTAACAGTGATATATGCCCATTTCTCGATGGAAATGGGAGAATTGTTAATAATGTTGCAGATAAGCCTGAAGTGTCTAAATATTTTTGTTGTGTATTTGGAAAGAGCTGAAATGAGGTACTGATAACACATGAGGATGATGAACTACTTTCCACAGCTTCTACTAGGGAAAAACATTTAAAAATCATCAGGTCACGATAACAGGAACCCAAGAGTCACGATAACAGGAACAAGGAATGCATGCCATACCTACAGAATGGGGGATTGTATCCTGGAAAGCAGGATTCTAAAAAGGATTTAGGGGTCCTAGTGGACAAACAGTTGAACATGAACTCCCAGTATGATGCTGTGAGTAAAATGGCTAATGTTTGGGTATATAATAAACAGGGAAGTAGGAGTAGGGAGGTGATTTTTACCTCTCTGTACAGCATTAATGAGACAGGTATTGGAATACTGTCGTGTTCTGGTGTCCACATTCTGAAAAGGTATTGAAAAATTGTAGAAAGTGCAGAGAATAGCCACAAAAATGATTCAGTGATTGGAAAAACGCCTTACAGTGAGAGACTGAAGGAGCTCAGTTTGTTTAGCGTAGCAAAAAGAAGATTAAGAGGTGACCTGACTACAGTGTATAATTTCCTTCAATGGAGAAAATACCAGCTACTAACAGTCTCTTTAAGCTAGAGGAGAAATGTATGACAACAAGGCTGGAAGTTAAAGCCAGACAAATTCAGACTAAAAATTGAGCACAATATTTTAACAGTGAGGGTGATCTAACCATTCAAACAAACTACCAAAAGGGAGTGGTAGATTCTCCATCTCTTGATGTCATCAAATCAAAACCGGATGCTTTTCTGGAAGATATGCTGTAGTTCAACACCAGGGCTCCGTACATGGGTAACTAGTTATAATTCCATGGCCTGTATTGTACAGAGGTCAGGCTAAACGATGGTCCCCTCTGGCCTTAAAAACTGCAAATCTATGAAAAATCTCTTCTCCATGTAGATATCTCTTATCTTTCTCTTGGATAAACTAAATAGATTGTGTCTTTCATCTTTCACTGTAAAGCAGAATTTTTCAGATCTTGAATTGTTCTCGTAACTCTTTTCTGAGCCCTTCCCCATTGTTCCACATGCTTTTTGAAGCGAGGACACCAGAACTGAATACAGTATTCCAGAAATTGTCTCACCATGGTAACTAAGAGGTTAAGCATGATTGATTAGTATTCCTAATTTGATATTCCCCTCATTATACATTCAAGGACGATGCTTAACCTCTTAGTTACAGCATCACACCGAGAGCTCATGTTTAAGGCTACAATTTAGTCACGGGTATTTTTAGTAAAAGTCACAGACAGGTCATGGGCAATAATCAAAAAGTCATGGCTAGTGACTTATCCGTGACTTTTACTAGAAATACCCCTAACTAAATCTTAGGTGCTGGGTGCGGGGAGGGGTTCTCCCGGGGTGCCACTGTTGCTTCTGGACCGCTGTTCTGGGGCAGCGCCCGGGCCCAGTTGCCTGGGGCTGCCAGAGTAGCGGCTGGTGCAGTTGGCCCCAGGGCTGCCCCAGCTACTCGGGTGGACCTGGGGTCAGCTGCTGCAGCTGTGGAAATTACGGAGGTCCCGGAAAGTCACGGAATCCGTGGCTTCTGTGACCTCTGTGAAAGACTCGCAGCCTTACTCATGTTTAGTTGGAAATTTACCATGGCCTCTAATTCTTTTTCAGCATCACTGCATTCCAGGATACAGTCCTGCTTCTTGTGTGACCTAAATTTTTTATTCTTAGATGTATGCATTCGGCTGTATTTAATGCATGTTTTTTCAAAGGAGTCTGCATTACTACATGATCCATATAATTCCGTATAACTGACTAGTCCCTACCATCATTTACCATTTCACCAATTGTTGGAATTACTGTTATAGAATTAGTATAAAAGATATCACTATGACATCAGCTCAACCATGAATTCCTTTATTAAATGTAAAGGCCAAATGGTATTTATACAGTTGTTTAAGCAATAAGCAATTCCTACAGCCACACAATAACACACATTCATAAACATTTGATCAGAGTACTTAGGAAAGGAGATAACCCTTTCATACAGCTTGCTGCTGCATGATCAGATGGGATCTCATAAATACTCCTCGCAAGCCTGGTTCTTTTATACAGTGCAACAAATAATTGATGTCATCATCTTATCTGAAAACCAGGTTTTGACCACTTTGGGGCTGGGTAAAATCGTGACTGGTGTGGAAAAAGTAAATAAGGAAGTGTTATTTACTCCTTTTCATAACACAAAATTAGGAGTCACCAAATGAAATTAATAGGCAGCAGGTTTAAAACAAACAAAAGGAAGTATTTCTTCACACCACGCACAGTCATCCTGGGGAACTGTTTGCCAGAGAATGTTGTGAAGGCCAACACTCTTAACAAGGTTCAAGAAAGAACTAGATAAATTCATGGAAGATAGGTCCATCAATGGCTATTAGCCAGGATGGGCAGGGATGGTGTCTCTAGCCTCTGATTGCCAGAAGCTGGGAATGGGCGATGGGATGGATCACTTGATGATTACCTGTTGTGTTCATTCCCTCTGGGGCACCTGGCATTGGCCACTGTTGGAGGACAGGATACTGGGCTAGATGGACCTTTGATCTGACCCAATTAGGCCATTCTTATCATAGGCGTGTGCTGGGTGTGCCCAGGCACACCCTAATACAGGGTGGGCAAATGGCTCCACTCTCCCGGCGTGGCAAGCCGTGGGGTCTGCGCTCCCAGGCCGGAGCGCCCGGCCGAGCGCAGCAAGCCGCCGGCCCCTCCCCCGCCTTCCCCCCTCCTCTGGAGCCATGCCACTGCGCACGCAGCGCTCTGGGTCCCGGGGCTGCGTGCTCCTGCGGGGCAGTGTTTGGCTCTGCGGGGAGGCTAGGAGCCTCATCTCATGGTAAGGGGTCCGGGGTCAGGGGGGTTGGATAAGGGGTGGGGGCAGTCAGGGAACACTGTGGGTTGGATAGGGGGTGGGATCCCAGGCGGGGTGGTTAGGAGTGGGGGTGGGGGTCTCTGGAGAGGACAGTCAGGGAGCAGGGGGGGATTGGCCTTCACAACCTCCTCAGGTAAGGAGTTCCACAAGTTGACTGTGTGCTGTGTGAAGAACTTCCTTTTATTTGTTTTAATTTGTTTTGTTTATTTGTTTATCTTGTTACACATGTCCGATAACATGGGTATGTTAAAGGTAGCTATCAGTTTATCACAAAACCTGCTTTTTTGTTCGGTAGAACCGATTTGTTACCCTCTCCTATAATTTTAGAGGCCTTTTTCCTAATAACATTCTTTTATCTCATTAGCCACTTTACAAACTCAGCATCCTCCCAACACTTGTTTTGCTAGATGCTACATTCCTTCTAACTTTTGAACCTATTATTTTCAAGCTCTTAGATAAGGAAACGTTATTTACTTATTCCCATAATACAAGAACTAGAGGTCACCAAATTAAATTAATAGGCAGCAGGTTAAAAACAAGTAAAAGGAAGTTCTTCTTCACATAGCGCAGTCAACTTGAGCCTGAGGAGGTTGTGAAGGCTTGGACTATAACAGCGTTTAAAAGAGAACTGGATAAATTCATGGAGGTTAAGTCCATTAATGGCTATTAGCCAGAATGGGTAAGGAATGGTGTCCCTAGACTCTGTTTGTCAGAGGATGGAGATGGATGGCAGGAGAGAGATCACTTGATCATTACCTGTTAGGTTCACTCCCTCTGGGGCACCTGGCATTGGCCACTGTCAGTAGACAGGATACTGGGCTAGATGGACCTTTGGTCTGACCCTGTACGGCTGTTCTTATGTTATTACATTTGTTAACCACCTACATTTTGCAGAAGCTGCAAAGCACATGGCTAAACTAACCTTACCCCTTCTATTCTAAAACCATCCTATACCAATCTTTTTGTGATCTTCAAATTTTACCAGTAAAATTTTATATTTTGTTCCTAATCATTAATAAAGATACTGAATAGCATTGGTCCAAAAACAGTTATCTGTATAACTCCACTAGATACATCCCATGGGATGATAATTCCCCATTTACAATTACATTTTGAGATCCATCAGTTAACCCAGTTTTTACTCCATTTAATATGGGTTACGTTGATATTGGTATAGTGCTGATTTTTTTTTAATCAGAATGGCATGCTGGGCCATGTCAAATGTCTTATGGAAGTCTAAGTATTTAATGTCAGTTATATTATTAAGTATATTGTTCATCAGAGATGTGATCTCATCAGAAAGTGATATGAAACTTGTTTGAGAAGACCTATTTTTCATAAAACAATGGTGATAGACGTTAATTATGATGCCATCATTTAATTCTTCACTGATTGCGTCCCAATTCAGTCTTTCCATGAATTTGCCCAGGATTGATGACAGACAAAGTGGTCTGTAGTTATCTGGGTCATTTTGTTTATCCTTTTAAAATATTGGCAAAACATATAGAGTTGTTTTTCATCCAAATGCTCTGTTAATTCCCCATAGTTCCAAGAGATGTTAAAAACAATTAACGATTCAGAGAGTGCTTGGCCCTAGATGGACAGAGTGTGAGACACAGTCAGGTAAAGGGCAGGTGGGAGTCTGGAAACTAGAGGTGCTCTCCAGGGAAAGCAGCAGCGAGCAGAAAGCTATCTGCAGGGACTTCCTGGAGGAGACTAGGGCTTTATGATCCATTGTGGTAATTCCTATGCTTCTGTGTTCCAAAGAGGATGCATCTACTGCAAAGTGGATTCTCAGCTTTGTTTTTCAAATAGCTTCTTGGAGAAGAATCTTGGTGGCGGGGAAGGGAGGAAGTTGTGACAAATAGGTTTGATACTAAATTTGCTTGGCAGTATAACAAAGAAGTCATCATTTTCCTTTTTTAAATTAAAGATTATAATATTCAGTACAAGTAAGCTAATACAGGAGAATTTCCACAGTAACCATAACTTTGACCTTTTAGTACATATGAAGCATTTGCCTTAGCAGTATTTTAAAATAATTCAGAATTCTGCATGTACATAAGTTGCTGTGGAGCTGTAACTTTGAATACCCTGACTCTTAATAAATTTAAATTCTCAAATGTAATGTTACATGTCAAAGTTATTTTGGGTTGCACTTCCTTGTTTTTTTAATGGTAAAAGGGTGTAATTACCTCCTCCTGCCCTCATCCTGGTCCAGCTCTTATCCTTTCTGAGAGACAAACAGATATTGACCTGGAAAGCAAGGAGTGAGAAGCCTAGATAGAGTTGATGAAGGGAACCAGCGGAAGGATTTAAGGGGGAGAAACATGTTGTCCAACAGGAAAGTGAGGAAAATTATTTGAGCTGCCTTCTCAATGTACTGGATGGGTGTAATGTTAGAATTAGTGAGGTCAGGCAGGAAGTTGTTGAAGTGAAGGTAGGAAGTAACCCAAGGCACAGATAAGCATATCTGTAGGGACTGATAGGAAGGGTTGGCTGTTTGCATGTTGCGGAGAAAGAAATAGAAGTATTTGGAAACTCTCTGAATGTATGGAAAGTAGAGAGAGAAGAGGTGAAAATTGCTTATGATTGAGTCTGAGTGGTGGGGAAGATGATGGTGCTGTCAGCAGCAAGGGAGAAAGGAGTGATTTTATGAAGAAAGACGGAGGAGCTCAATTTTTTTACATCTAGCTAATGGCAACATAGGCTCAGGAACTAGGGCTGTGGGAGGTGTGCTGCAGCACCCCCAGGTTTTACCTGGGGTCCCGGCTGCCGGTCTCCCCCTCGAGGTCCCAGCTAACGGTCTCTCTCCCCCTCCCCCCCCCCGGGGTCCTAGCTGCCAGCCCTGCATCCACCCCCAGCTGTGGCTCCAGCCTCTGACCCCTGTCTGGGTACCACCCACCCCCCTGGTGACATGACCCTACTCCCAGCCCCAGCTGGGGGCGGGGAGGGGGACGATAGGGGTAACGGGGTTGGAATGGCAAGGTATCCAGTATATACTAGAAGACAGTTGGAGATGTGACTGTACGTACGAAGGCGAGTTAAGTGGAGAAGTAAAGAAGTAAACATAGAAGATAGTTGAACCATGCGGGATGAGATTGTTGAGAGAGAGAGTGACGAGAAAGGGATCAAGGACAGAGCTCTTAGAGATGCTGGCAAAGTGGGAGAGTAAGAGGAACTGTCAAAGGAAATATTGAAGAAACAATTGGAAAGATACCAAGTGAATACACAGCCGTGGAAACCAAGAGGGGAAGTATAATCAGAGAAGAGGGAATGATCTGAAGTATCAAAGGCAGGGAGAAGATTAAGAAGGACAAGGATAGAGCAGTGGCCCTGAGACCTTGTCAAGACCATCTTATTGGAGAATATTAGTAAGAGCAGGTTTGGTGAAGTAAAGAATGCTAAAGTCATACTGAAGGGGATCCAGAAGGGAATGTTGCATAAGGTCCTAGTTACGTCTTACTAAAATGAATAATATACTTTCAAATTTTTAATATTGAAGAGCTTATTTTTATTTTGCTTTTAACATTTTTGAGACTGTATGAAGAATGCTGGGGAAAAAATAAAAAATACTTACATTGAGAGCTTCTGGATATTTTGTGTAGTGTTGGGATTCTGCTAGTATTTTATTTGTGCTTATTGTGATGGTAAAATTTGTATTTAATATAAAAATGATAAAGCTTTAGTCAGACTGCCTAATGACAATAAAATCCAGGTCTCATCCTAATTGTTTGTGAATGGTGATGTGTAAGGCTGTGATTTAGTCACAGAGGTCACGGCAGTCACGGATTCTGTGACTTTACCAGACCTCCATGACATCTTCTGCTTCAGCTGTTAGCCCCTGCTGCAGGGTCCTGGTTCCAGCCCAGGCCTCAACTGCTATGTGCCCCCCTCATGGCTTCCCAGGGCTGCGGCGGGGACTGCAGCCAGGGCCACACACCCCTGTCCTGCAACTGCAGCCAGCTCCGGGGGGGGAGGGAGGAGAAGGCTGCGCCCCCTGCTGTGGCCGCTGGAGCCGGGACTGTGTCCCGATCCGTGGTGGGGGTGTTGGCCTGTCGGGCCCCCCCCCCATAAGACTCCATTCCTCCCTCCTCCTTAGCCCCGCCTCTGGTTATTTTTAGTAAAGTCAGGGACAGGTCACGGGCTCCGTGAATTTTTGTTTATTGCTCATGACCTGTCTGTGACTTTTACTAAAAATAACCATGACAAAATCTTAGCGTTAGTGATGTGCACAAACCAGGATTTTTATATAAAAGAAAAGCGAAACGTTACTGCTTTCAAGGATTTTATTGGTACCTGGATTCATTAAAGGTATTGTAAATGAAAGTTAAAGTGTTAACATATTTTAAATTTGTTAATCTGTTTACAGATACTAATTTTGTATTAGCTGGCTACAAGACAGAACAATGCACCAAACCCCCCAGACTCTGCCGCCAGGGTTATGCATGTCCCCATTATCACAACAGCCGAGATAGAAGACGGAATCCCAGAAAATTCAAATACAGGTGCATAAATAAATACTAAGAACATGCTTTCCTAACTATGGGTCTATGTCCCCCATGAATCAATAGAACAGTTATTAGGGGACTTATTTCTTTGGATTACACTAACAGTGCAACGGGATATACCTAGTTTAACAGTATTAGATTTTTGTGACAAGCCCCATAAAACTATAGGAATCAAACTTCAGAATGATTGGACAGCCCTGAATAGGAAAGTAATTAAAATGTGACTAAAACATCAGTCTTCCCTGAGAGGAGGTGAAACAGTTTCTGCATCTCCTCGCACCAATTCAAAATCTCAATTGATCCTCCTTCATCTGCTGTTAATAGACAAAAGGACCGCTGATAACTTCTGGATTTAGCTGGTTCCTCCTGCTACAAATTCCTTTCCTCAGGCAATACTTTCATAACCAAACTTTGTTAAAAAACATACTGACATTTGACTTTTAGTATGAATTGGTGGCCTAAGAAATGTAGTTTTTCAGTTTCTGTACCCTCAGTTCAGTAGTGCAGTATTGATGGGATTGGCCTAACAATCTCATGATTGTAAGTAACCATCACAAAACACAAGAGAAATTGAATTTAGCTGTGGTTTATGCATTACTCCTGGGGGAATTCTGCGTCACTGCACAATTCGGAATTTTGCAGAAATTAATGTTTTTTGCACATAATTTCCTTACCTGCATAGAAATTGACTGCAGTGCTGCTGGCTGCCACTAGGGGTTGCTGGACCTGGCAGAGTCCAGCTTGCTCATAGAAGACACTGTTGGGGGGGAAGGGGGAGAGAGTTAGAGGTTTCCCGGCAGCTGCAGTTCCCAGCATGCCCTGAGGGAAGGAGAGGGCGGTGCGCAGGAAACTGTGCAAGCCTGGGACCGAGCATCAGGCTCTGTGGGTAGGAGGTGGGTGTTTGGGCGGGGGACGGGAGGGGGGTGGCACGGCTGGGCTTGGAGGGGGTGGGGCGGGTATCTGGGCAAAGGGTGGCCCTGCAGCTGGGCTGTCGGGAGGAGGGGGTGCAGGTCTCTGGGCAAGGGGGGCAGAATTCCCCCAGGAGTAAGCATCCTTTTACCAAAAGAGCATTTGCCCAAAGAGCTCCCAAAATATTCCTGGCCCACATCTTTAGACTTCAGAGGCCCCAAAGCCTGGCCCTGGAGATAAGCTGCTGTTGCAGAAATGGAAACAGTGGGCTTCAGCAGCTGAGATGCTACTTTGGACTTAATGGGAAAATATTTGAGTTTGCTGCTGGGGAATTAGTACAAATGCATTTTTGGATTTCACTTTTTCCAGGTCTACTCCTTGCCCCAGTGTAAAACATGCAGATGAGTGGGGTGAACCTTCCAAGTGTGAAAATGGGGATAACTGTCAGTATTGCCATTCTCGTACTGAACAGCAGTTCCATCCTGAGGTAAGAACTGAGGTTGTTTTTCCCCACTGTTTAGTGTGTTAAATTGAACATGGTTTATCTTAATAATGGAAATAGACAAATGTTTCGCTTATCATATGGGCATATCATATAGTAAATCAAATTAGCTTTCTGATCTGTTAAAGAAGTTGCAAGATTTCTGCAACAGTTTTAAGTTGCCTTTTTTAATGTGCTAACTAATACTAGCAATTTTATTTCTGAAGTCTGTCTGTGATCTGTCTTCAGAGCGCTGTAACTTCACATGTCTTCTTAAAAGTAGATATATTTTATCCAGAGCTGTATGGAATCTGGAGAGTCGTTCATGTAGTAGTTGAATTAGTGGAGATATTTGCTTTAAAACAAAACAGTTTGCTAGGAATATCATTTGTACAGTTACATTAGTCACCTACTAGCATCTTTTAGAACTCTAATTATGAAAGAGAAGTTAACTTCATAATGTCTCCTGCAGTATTTGGAGATGGATCCGATTACATTTTCATTTGATTTGTAATTCTCTTTGCCATGCTTCTTAACCCCAAGGTGTAAGATTTGGGTTTAAACAATCCTTTTCACTATTCAGCCTATTTCTTGATCCTGCAGTCAAGTCATAATGGTGACTTCTGTGACATCACAATCATTTGTCGTAAACCTCTGTGGTATAATCACAGTAGTAGGAAGGTTTCATTGCAGTTGATTGGGGAAAATTGAATAGACCAATGGAAGAAGGAAAGAAAAGAAAACAAATTATTTCTGTCAGTGTGGATTCCACTGTAGGTATGCATGGGTCTCATGCGCATGAGCTTAGAATTTTTTATGCCCTCGTAATCATGGCCCCAAAAGTCACAGTACGTTGACCCTCCCTTAGCACATGACTGGGGCTTCTAGGTGCTATGATTATACAAATAATGAAAAAAAAAATCTGGGGTAGAGTCCTCAAAACCCTGCTTGACTTGAAGAGGCAGAGGCATGACACTGACAAGGAAGAAAGCTTGAGAAAAAACATCAGTACCAAAGTCAACACCAATAGCTGTCTTGTTACCTATCCTGGCACCCATTGACTGACCCACTCCTCCTTGGTGCCGAGATATGTGTTTTGAAGATCTACCTTCCTCCCAGCACCAGCCCTGGTAGCCTCATTGGAACCGCACCCTACAGTGCTGTTTCTGGAGAAATACTTGTCCTCCCCTGGGCTATTCCTTCTTCCTTGCTTCAAGCACAGAGCATTGTCTAGAGAGAGGAGTGGTATCCTAAAGAGTTCTCCAGCACCACCTACTACCAGGCTCTGGTGCATGAGTGGTAATGGATGGGCCACCCACAACCTTGCCATTACCTATACAACATGCCACTATGGCCATATTTGTCCTACTGGGGTCCTTCTTATGCTGTCGGAGCAGAGCCCCATCACAGCACTAAAAGGGCGAGGTTGAAGGCACTGTTGGCATCCATAGCTGGAGCTTTTTACCCAGAATCAGAGTTGCTCCCTTCTAAAGAGTCATAATCATTCCCCTCTGAGGCAGTTGCTCCAACCCTGACATGGGCCATGACCAATTTCCAGGCATTCCAGGAGCTGCTCTTCAGGATAGTGGAAATTGAGATAAGTGACAGTAATCCAAGAGAAAGTGCATAAAAGACTAGATCCACTATAGGTATCTCTTCCTTCCCCACCTCTTCTCCCCCCCCCCCCCCCCCCCCCCCCCCCCAAAAAAAAAAGGGTCCCAAGAAGAAGCTGGCAATTGCAAGCTGGTAAGCTTAACTACTTCAAGTGCTTGCTCATGTCCATTCCATATTAGGTGTGTGTGCTCGCTACGTGCACCGGTACTGGAAGTTTTTCCCTCAGCAGTATCCGTAGGGGACCGGCTCTGGCGCCCTTTGGAGTGGCACGCACATGCCGCAGTATAAGGGGTGCCGCCGGCCCCCTGCACCCTCACTTCCTTGTTGCCACCAGTGACAGTGCTGGAATGTCTGCTGCTTCGGCTAGCTTTTCGCTTCATTCAGTGTTACAAACTTTTCCTGTAAAATAGTTAATAGTTATCCCTTATTGTGTTAGTGTGTTTTACTTGGTTAGTCATGAATGGAACTCAGCCTAGGGATGGGGCATGCCCCGGTCCCCAGGCTTTAAGCCCTACGATCACTGCAAAAAACCAATGCCCATCAGCGATCCACATAACAGTTATCTAAGGTGTCTGGGCGAGTCACATATAAGCGACAAGTGCCATATCTGCATGTCCGTCAAACCTTGGATTAAGAAGGAGCGAGACATCCGTCTCAAAGTGCTCCTAATGAAGGCGGCTCTAACTCCAGCACCGGAGCAGTCGAGGTCCGACTGTGCCCCGAACACCGCAGCATTGGTTCGGAATGCTCCACCGGCGCTTTCGACGGAGCAGCGCTGATGCCCCTCCCCGGCACCTGCCAAGCGGCAAAAGAAGCCCGGGAGAGGAAGATCTCCTACATCCTGCAAGGGAAAGGAGGGGGCAGGAGGGGAGCCAAGGCCCAAGGAGGGTGGCTCGGTACCCCCAACCAGGAGTCAGGCCCAAGCTCAGGTCGAGCGGTCTAGCCCACCCCGACCCATGCCTGCCACACTGGACAGTGACGCAGGCCTTCATCAGTTAGAGGTCCCATTGATGCGCGAGGCCCTGCAGGCAGCGCAAGATATCTTGGCGCTACCGGTGCCACCCACACCGGCTATGGCGGTACCCTGATCCAGGGGTAAACCCGCCTTGGGACCTTTTCGTAAGTCCCCGTCTCAGCGGTACCACTCTCCTTCATGAGGGACGTCTCGCCAGCGCTTGCCTGCGCTGAGCCACCAGGCCTTGAAGGCAGGGAGGCACGCTTGGTGCAGCCCTCTTCGGTCTCCAGACTCAGGGCAGCGCCCACAGGGCTTGAGGCACCTTGCCGGTGACCTGGCACAGACCGGTAGAAGTGTGCCCCTCCCGGCATCAACAGCACTGAGACCGGCCCAGTGCTTCACCCATGACCTGGTACTGTTCGCGGGCCCAACAGAGTCGATTGAGCGGAGTCATCAGTTCGCTGATATGCATCGCCGTGAAACAGATCCTCTTGGTCGGTAAGAAGGTCTTCCCAGCGATTGACGTGCTCCGGATCCTGGTACCAGTTGAGCAGTATGAGGCATAGATCACTGGAATGCCGTTGACAATCCGCTGAATGCCGCTGGTCTCCGAGGACCCGCAAAAGGGACTTGTCCCGAGTAGAGAGCTCCCCATCGAGGTGCAGCGATTGGCACCGCAGCAAACTGGGTCGCCAGTCCACCTGCTCATGGTCGCCTAAGAGCTATCACTCATCGTCGAGCTCCGACACCGGGCAGGAGTCGTTGCTGGCAGGCCAAACCCCGGCACCGGTGGTATGCTCGACGTTGGCGGTACTGTCAACTGCTCCATGGTCCTAGGGCCAGTGGCTGGCTGCCTGGTACCTGGGGAACCCATGGGGTTTTACCCAGCCTCCCCAAGGGCTTAGGTCAGTGGCGGGTGCCTCGTACAAACCATCGGCCTCGGTATCCCGCCCTCCTCTGGAAACAGATGTTCCCAAAGGGAGAACCCCTCAGGCTCTCACGGACCCCAGGGAACAGTTGGTTGGACCACCTATAGATGTGGCAGACCCCACGGCACTGACTTCTTCCTTATCTTCCCCAGGAGAGGCAAGGCCAACCGGGAGCTACACCTGAGAATAAAGACTCAAAGAGGCTGGATTTGTTCGGACGCAAAGTTTATTCATCCTCCAGCCTCCAGTTGAGGCTGGCTAACCGTCAAGCCCTCCTCGGCTGCTATGATTTCAATATGTGGCAAGCCATGGCCAAGTTTAAAGATTCGCTTCCCGAGGACACCAGGAAAGAGTTCTGGGCGATCGTCGATGAGGGCAGGGCTGTGGCCAGGGTGGCCCTTCAAGCAGCCTTGGATGCGGTAGACTCCGCAGCATACACCATGACCTCAGCCATCTCCATGTGAAGGGTGTTCTGGCTCCTTCTCTCAGGCGTATCGACGGAGGCCCAGCAGTCGATACAGGACCTTCCTTTCGATGGCCAGGCACTGTTTGCTGAGCAGACAGACAATAAATTACACGGGTTAAAGGACTCCTGTACTACTTTGAAAACCCTAGGGCTCTACGTCCCACGTCTGGCCCGTAAGCGGTTCAAGCCGCAACAGCCACAAGGTCAAGGGAGCCAATCCAGGCAGGAGATGGCTCATAAAAAGAGCAGAGGCTACAAATGTCGCCAGAGCCACCAACCTCTGCCCTCTACCCAGTCGGGCGCCACCCGCAACAGACAGGGTGGCAAACAGGCATTTTGAGGGTGCGCTTGAGGGTGACCTACCAGACTGTACCCTGGATCCATCCTCCCTATGTTTCTCCAACCGCCTTTTTTCCCTCCCTGCATGGACCGTGATAACATCAGACTGCTGGGTCCTCAAAACAGTGGCCCTGGGCTATACCCTCCTGTTTTAAGAATATGGAACAGCTTCAATACAAGCAGAAATTTAAAAAACTGGGACTGGTCAGCTTAGGAAAGAGATGACTAAAGGGGTCATAGAACTTCCTAAAAATAATTCCTAGAGCTTCTCTTTTAGAAAAACATCCAATCTTGATTTAAGAATTGTCAGTGATGAAGAATCCACCACGACTCTGGTAAATTGTTCCAATGGTTATTTACCCTCACTGTTAAAAAATTATGCCTTGTTTCCAGTCTGATTTTTGTCTAGCTTCAACTTCCAGCCTTTGGATTGTGTTACACCTTTCTCTGCTAGAACTAAGAGCCAACTGTTAAATATTTGTTCCCGAGGTAGATACTTATACACTGTAATCATGTCACCCCTTAACTTTCTCTTTGTTAAACTGAATAGATTGAGCTCTTATGCTATTAGCACCCAGATAATTTTAAAGTTATTCACTTTCTATTTTTTTAGATTTACAAATCTACAAAGTGCAATGACATCCGCCAAACAGGTTACTGCCCGCGGGGTCCATTTTGTGCATTTGCACATGTTGAAAGTGAGTATGAGAACGGTTCTTTTGTATCAATGTTAATAAAATTCCCACGATCATGCAGTAGAGAATGTTTGTTTTTTATTTCACCTTAAAAAAGTGTTTTATCCCGTTCTGTTACCTTGCATCTATGATTTCATCACTACTTTGCATCAAACTCCTTGTGGCAACAGTGGAAGTGGAAAATGGGTTACTTGTGAAATGGACTGTACCTATTGTTTATTTAGGCCCTAGCAAACACTTATGTACATATTCTACTTTAAGCATGTAAATAGCCCCATCAATTTCAATGGGACTACTAACATGTTTAAAGGTATTAGAGCGATAAGGTGAATGAGGTAATATCTTTTATTGGACAAGCTTCTTACCTCACTCACCTGTCTCTCTAATATCCTGGGACCGACATGACTATAACAACACATGTTTAAAGGTGAGTATGTGTGTAAGTATTTGCAGGGCATGGTGTTTTAGTAATCTGCAGAGAGATGCCATGGACAAGTGATGCTTCCCTTACCTTCTCCCATTCTCAGCACATCCAGGCTGTGTATCCAGGAAGCAGGAAAGAGGCACATCCTTTTAGAGTTCTCCTAGGTTCTGTTTTCACTTATATGAAAAAGATGAATACATTGAAGAGGTGTGATACTTTAGCAGTCATAAAGTTCCTAGAAATGCTGGAGCCCTACATTCCAATTGATAAATAAATTTACTAAGTATTTCCTCTGTGAACAAAACAGCAGAAACCTATTTTTCAGGGTCAAGTGCTGTTGATGGGAACTGCATATGTTTCAGGGAAAGAGGAAACAACTCAGCCCAGTGCACCAGAGACAGAAATTGGGACTTTATATTGACTTCAGTAAGAACAATCCCCTATCTCCACTCACACTATCCAATGATGCAGAAAGGGTGGTGATTTGTGTGTTACTCCTGAGGGAATTCTGCACCAAAAAATTAAATTCTGGGCCAAAAAATTAAAAATTCCATGCACAATATTTTAAAGTTCTGCAAAGTCTGCATATTTTATTTGTCAATAAATAAATGTGGAAGCCCCAAGCATGGCAGTGGGGAGCACAGGGCACTAGCTGCATGGAGGTGAGAAATCACCCTGCAGCCCCCTGCCCCCATGGGACATAAACTCAGCCGTGAAGCTGCTCCTGACCCTGACACAGTGCAAGGGCTGGGGTTGCCCCACAAACACCACGGGGCCCTGCCCCTCCGTGCCAGGCGCACCAAGATAGCAGGTGAGAAGGGCAGAGTCTTGCATGCACGCCCAGCCCTGGCCCCCGATCCAGGTGTGGGATCGACTAAGCCTGCTTGTCCAAGTGTGAGGGGATCTAGGTACTTGGTGAGAGAGTTCAGGGTGTTGCAATCTGGGTGTGAGGGGCTCAGTGAGGGGTCCGGCTGCGGGGGGGATCTGGATTCACAGGGGCTCATTGGAGGGGTTCCAGGTTTAGGGGGAAATGGGACTCTGCAGGGGGTCCAGGTGAAGGTCTTTGGGGCTCAGCAAGGGCTATCTAGGTGTGGAGAGATGGGGCTTAGCAAGGGGGACTGGGTGTGGAGGACTCAGTGGGGGGTCTGGGTGTTGGGGGAATGGGGTGGGGGCTTGGTGGGGTGAGGGTCTGGGTGCAGCTGGTTGGGGCTTGGTGAGAAGGGGGTCCGGGTGCGGGGGGCTAAATGGGGTGATCCAGGTGCAGGGGGCTCAGTGGGGGGTCTGAATGCAGAGGGGCTTCTGATGCAGGGGGTGAGGCTTGGTGGGGTGAGGGTTCAGGTGCGGGGGGCTCGTTGAGGGTGGTCTGGGTATGGGTGAGTCCAGATGTACAGGGATTGGGTGGATGGGGGAGCAGCTCCCCATACAGCTGCAGGAAGCTCCGCACTCCTCTGCCCCTCCCCCCACAGCTGAGGAGCGATGATAGCAGGAAGCGGGTGGGGGGGAGGAGTGCGGAGCTTCCTGCAGCTGCAGGAGGTTTCTGGGAGTGGGTCTGACCCAGCCCTGGCCATTCCTTACAAGGGAAGAGGAAGTCATTTCCCTCCCCGGCTGCAGCCCAACTGAGATTAGCAGCTGAGCCTAGTGCAGGGTAGGAGCCACTGACCTTGGCGTCCCCAGCCCTCCCACCCTGCAGTGAATTACTTTTCTGCTGGGTGCCCGAAATGATGCGCCTATGCTGCTGGGGAGGGACGGGTGACCACTCTTGTGGCTTCCCTTTGCTTCCTCGTCAGAAAGTCATTTTTCTGCGGGGAAGCAAAGAAATATGCAAGGGACATGAATTCTGCGTGCGCACAGTGACGCAGAATTCCCCCAGGAGTAGTGTGTGGAGCATATGTGGTTCAGGCTCTTCATAAAAACACTAGAGACAAAAGACAGTGAGAAAATAGTGGCAACATAGGGAGGGGTATTCAGAACTAGGTCAAGACTTTACTTCCTTTCCTCCCATATCATCAAAATATTTGCAGCTGGGAGCCAGGTCAGGATTTACTGGGAGTAAAAAGAATGCAAAAGTTGGATTGACATCAAGTAGTGATGGGAGATTCAAGTGGCCCATCCTTTCTATCTAGGTTCTTATGTGGCTCTTACCACTGTGGTTTCTCTGTCTCTCTCTGCCAGTAGCAACAGCTCTGAGCTCAGTCCTGCAATCCTGACATTCCACCTCTCTTGCTCAAGTATGGTCAATAGAAAAGAACCCCTCCATAGTTCCAGTGGGAAGAAGAGAGAGAGGCTCCATAGCCAGGGACCCTATCTCATAAGAAAGGTGACAGGGAGAATCTTATCCCATGGCTCTTGTTTCTTTGGCCCCTAAGATCCTGTATGCATCTCCCCCTATCTTCAGTGAGGCCCTAGTTTCTCAGACCAGGCAATCCCTTTTGCCCCACTGTGCAGGGGAGGCACAAAGTCTCTTATGCCCACTCCCCTTCCCCATGGCTGTAAGGGAGAGAGACTCCTCTCATCTTTGGAGGTTCTTCAGAAGCAGCTGACTCCTCTTCTCTTCTCTTCTCTTCTCTTCTCTTCTCTTCTCTTCTCTTCTCTTC
>NW_020664444.1:59266-86175 GCF_002925995.2 Terrapene triunguis | reverse complement strand
TCTCTTCTCTTCTCTTCTCTTCTCTTCTCTTCTCTTCTCTTCTCTTCATTCTTTGTGGAAGCTGGCAAGTCAGATCCCTTTCACTATCCACTGGAACAGGGCTTCCCCTGGTGTTATTGCTGCTACTCTGCTCCCTTTTAGGTCTCATCTATCCACCTTCTCCCACTGGTTGGGGCAGCCCATAACCCTTTCAACTGGCACAGTCCCCCAAAGAGTCTTCTCTGTTAACAGGGGAGGATTGAAACCCTGTCCCAAAGGGTGAAGAGCAGTGGGGAATTGCCAGCTGCCTCTGAAAAACTTAGCAGGGGAATGAGCCAGTTAGCTACTCCTAAAAAACATTGGAAGGGAAGTTAGTCTGCAGCCTTGGACTTCTGTAGGACTCTTCAGTGCTGTTGGTGCTCTGATTGTCAGTGTGTCAAAAACACCCACTTCCATCTGACTTCCTAGAAGATTGCACCCCTTCATGTTGGACCCAGACCTGGCCATAGCAACCCACGCGTTCATGATCTCCAGAGTCTAATGCTGATTGTCTGTAGGAATGAAGCGACACCTGAAAAAGCTGTTTAATTTTTTTTAAAAATCAGCCAATTTGATTAGCAGCAGGTTGTCATGAAAGCATTACCCTGATACTCCACTCTACACTGGCTGCCTGGTGAATAGAGAGCCCCTTTCAAAGGCTGTGTCCTAATATTCAATCTCTATGGGATTGGCCCGAATTCTCTGAGAGGTCATCTTTTCCTTAGCAACAGTGACCTCTCATGGTAGCTATGTCCCATTGGAACAATAAAATTATTGACCAACTAGGGGAGGCTGATGCATGCAGATGTCAGAACTTTTGCAGGAACTGGATCTAGACTATGGTACTCACTCCTTCAAGGAATTAGAATGACTGGGGCTACACAGTATTCCAAATGTAATACTAAACTCATTTCTGTGACTTTTCCTCAATAAAGTACATAAAACATGAGCAAAAATGCCAATAAACTAATCACGCTAGTTCTCTTATAGGCTAGGAAGGAAAGGAGCGAGACTGTTTCTATTTTTAAAAACTTGGGAGGCACTCCAATCCTACTTTGATGGGGACTGTATGAGTATGTAAATAGATACGTTCATTTATGGGATTTGGGATTGATGTGCAGCTGTGTGTATGGGGAGCGAAGCTAACTGAACAAGGAGGGCTGGAGCAGTGACCTAGAAGGGAGTGTGAGGGTGGCAGTAACCAGAACAGCACTTCTGGTGTGAGGGGCTCCTGGGCAGTATTTTCCCTCTAGACTTAATAGAGATGACAGTGACTAACTGCCTCATAAAGCAATCCAGAATGAGGACACAACCCCAAGGGAGAGTGGAAGTAAATAACATTAGATAAGTGCAGCATCTTCTGTCTTCACATCCTTTTTTTGCATATTCAGTCAGGCAGAGGATGAGCAGGGGGCCTACCTGTGTTCCTTCTTCAGAGTCCTGGCGCTTAGTCTGGAGTCAGTCTGCACAATGATAGTTATTACTCATCTCGCCTGTGTCTCCTGTGTTTTTTAATTGTCTCCTACTCCTGTACTTGATACGTAAGACACAGGAAATATGTTAGATACAGCATTTGGAGACACAGTACAAAGGCAGAATCATGCAGTAATTAAAACATAGCTCATTAGGTACAAAAATTACACCATGAGAAACAATCCTCAACTATGCTATCTCCCCTGAAGAGAGGTAATGGTGCTGAATTTACATGTCCCACCGTTCCATCTGTTCATTATCATGGCATGTACTCTTCTGCATGATGTCATAACTGTTAATTGTCCTTGGCAGAAGGAAGGTTCATGTAGGACACAGTTTATGATGACCCTTCAGAAATACAGTTGTGAACAGAGATGAAAAATAAGTAAAATTTTGTATAGAAAATTCTGGCTAAATCTGTGGAATTTCTTCAGGGGATGATTGGATTTTATTTTTCTAGCCCTGTTTCTTTTTTTAATACCCCGTGTTCATGAATCAAGGGGTAAAAAATGTCAGTCAGCTTATTCAACTAAATATCTGTTGCTAATGAATTATTTGTCTAGAAAACCCACACAACCTAAATGTCCAAATTTTTAATAAATACCATTTTAAAGAGTACTTTTATTTGTGTATTCCAAAGGGCAGTAAGTAATGAGCATCTAAATTAACCAAATCTGAAATGTTCAATAGAATACTGAAGTTGTCTTGAGAACACTACGAAGTGATGTGTGGGTCCAATTACTTTGAATTAATTTTTCTGGTATAAAAATGACAATTAAATAGTTAGAATGACCACTTAAATGTCAATATTTTCTCAGTTTACTATATCCCATTAAGATAAGCAGTGGAAATTCCAGATTCTTCTTTGAGTAGTTTCCCTATGGGTGCTCCATTGTAGGTGTGCGTGCGTTCCTGCGCCTTTGATTGGAGATCTTTGGTAGCAGTGTCCATTTGGTCTGGACATGCTTTCTGTGTCTTTCGTGCTGTGTCTTTCGTGCTCTGCCTCATGGCTAATTAATGCTGCACAGGTGAACTACCTTCTCAACTGCCCCGGCTAGAGACAGAGCGATTAGCAGTCCATTCACTCATACTTTAGATCTTTAGAATTGTTTATCTCTTAGATACTCTTAGGCTACGTCTTCACTATGGGGGGGGGGGGTCGATTTAAGATACGCAAATTCAGCTACGCGAATAGCGTAGCTGAATTCGACGTATCGCAGCCGACTTACCCCGCTGTAGGGACGGTGGCAAAATCGACCTCTGTGGCTTCCCGTCGACTGCGCTTACTCCTACCTTCTCTGGTGGAGTAAGAGCGTCGATTCGGGGATCGATTGTCGCGTCCCGACGGGATGCGATAAATCGATCCCCGAGAGGTCGATTTCTACCCGCCGATTCAGGCGGGTAGTGTAGACCTAGCCTTAGTGTTTTCGTCAGTTTTTTCTCTTAGTGTTATAGGTTTCCATTAGTTTCTTTCCTGTTTTAAAGAAAAAGAAATGTTTTTATTTTATCTCTGTCCCCCGGGTTTAAGAGGTGACTCTCCTTCAGGGAGGCTATTCTGGTTACAGACAGACATTCCCATTGCGTGTAGTGCCTCGGAGAGGCCCACATTCCATAAAAGTGTACTCTTTACCAGCAGCTAAAAGCCAGATCCCGAAAAATCCAGGTATTAAAGTTAAAGCTACTCCTTATGGAGGGAGCTCTTCAACCTGTGACTGACCCTGGCCCCGAATCTCCTTGACAGCACGAACCATCACCAGAGCATTTTACTTCCAAAGAGGGTGAGCTGAGAAAGAAGTCTTCGGATTCCCCTCGCCAAGATCTCCCAAAAGAGAGCTGTAAGGCCTCATACTGAATCCCAAACCAGCCAGATGAGATCCCCAGCACGTTCAGTTACTTTGGCACTGATTGCTAAAAGCATGATACGCACAACTCGCATGGGTCTTCCGATGCACACACAGCTAGTAAGCTATGGGCACAGGCTCCAAAACAGCGGCACCGCCTGTCAGAGACAAGAGTTTACACTGTACCGTGTCTACGGAGACGTCATCAGTGCAGAAACTCTCGGTACCAACAACTTCAAAACAACCCTCGTTGGACTGTCTGTTTTGAGCAAGATCGCTGATTTCTTCGGTACCGACGAGTCAACCCCGACAAGCCCTGACAGTACCGATTATGGCACCGCAGGAGTTTCAGTTTTCCAGGGACCTAATGGTATCTGAGACCCCAGAGTCCATTCTACTCAGTGCCGGGGGTTCGGTACTGAGTGCATCTCGAAGCCCAGAATCACCACTGGTACTGAAGCGTTCAGCTCCACTAATATCCACCAGAGTCTCAAATAGTGACCAGGAGGATATCCTCTCTTGGCACTTGCCATGGTCCCTCTCTCTACCAACCAGGGCCTTCTCAGCTACACCCTCACTCTGGGTTTCAGCCCCCATGATATGACCAACAGTGGGTTCTGCCACCCATGCCCTTTCTACCATCCCAGTGGAAATACTAGGATCCATGGGCAGCCTACAGGCACTAAATGCCTGGGAAGCATGGTGTCACCCACCGGGAGTCTGAGATGCTCTCCTCCAACCTCTGTCTCCAGAACCTCATAAGGAAACTGAGGAGCAGGAAACCAGACTAGCAGAGGCGGCCACACCGCAAACCAATATCTCCTCTTCTCTTCTTTCCCAGATGAGGTGGCAATGCCCCCTCCACTGTCCATAGCAGACGATTTCAAACCCTTTCAGGACCTTACCAAGAGGTTGCGGGAGATACTACAGATCCCTCTCGAGGAGGTGAAGGACACCAACCATAAGTTGTTGGACAAACTGCATATGCCCTCCTCCTCAAAGATCACCCTCCCAATTAATGAAGCGCATTTGGATCCGGCTAAAGTCATATGGCAAACACCAGCCTCAGTCACACCAACATGCAAACTGGCCAACAAATATACTATGTCCCTTCCAAGGATACTGAATTCCTTTTTTCACACCCTGCACCTAATTCCATCATTGTGGATGTGGTGAATTCTCATGGCCGCCAACATCACATGAAATCCACCCCCTTATGATAGAGACTGGAAAAGACTTGACTTATTTGGAAGGAAGGTGTACTCCTCGGTGACCTTGCAATTTAGAATTGCAAACTACCAGGCCTTAATGGCACAATATGACCACATCAATTACGCCAAAAGACCACCTGCCAGAAGCACAATGAGAACAGTTTAGACCATCATATATGGGGGCAGTTAGTGGTCAGAACAGCACTCCAGACTGCACTAGATGCCATGGATACAGTGGCCCGCTTGGTATCAACAGTGGTATTGATGTCTTGGTAGTTGTGGTTATACCTTTCAGGGCTGCCAAAAGAGGTACAGATGATGGCTGAGGACCTCCCTTTCAAAGGCTCCAAATTATTTGCAGATAAGACTGATGCATCACTCCATGTTCTCAAGGACTCCAGGGCCATACTTTGGTCATTGGGGATCTATACACCAGGTCAGAAAAAGAAATTTAGTCCCCAGTCCTCCCACAAATCACGTCCGCCTCAGTATCTATCACAGTACTGCTATGAGCCACAGCGAAATAAGTCAAAATTTCAGAGGCGAAAACCACCAGTCCCTCAACCTCCCAACCTTCCACCTTGAAACCCCAGTTTTGACGCCTTGGTTGAGGCCCTGAGAGACCACTCCCTACAACATCAGCTGCAACTTACAAACCATTTGCATCCCTTTGGATGCCGCCTTTCTCTGTTCCTCCAAAATTGGGTCTTGGAGATGATCTCCAATGGATACTCTATCCAGTTCACCTCCCTCCCTCCTCAGGGACCCTTCTCATGAGAGACTGTTAAGACAGGAAATAGATCACCTGCTATGCCTGGGAGCCATAGAACCTATTCTGGCTCATCTCAGAGGCAAAAGCTTTTATTCGTGATATTTCCTGATTCTCCCCCCTTCCCCTCCCCCCCCCCCTCGTACTGGACCTCAGAGCGCTGAACAAATACGTGCAGGCACAAAAATTGAAGACGATCACAATAACAGCGATTATTCCACCTTTGGTACAGGAAGATTGGTTCTTGGCCTTGACCTCCAGTCAAAAATGCTTGTGCTCCCTTTCTTCCACTGATGAGAAATGCGCTCATGAAAATCCTGACAGACAACATAGCGTGCATGTACTACATAGATCATCAAGGGGGTGCCAGATCATCTTCCCTGTGCATGGAAGTGCTAAAGCTATGGAATTGGCGCATTCGGCACAATGTTTCAATATCTGCTGCCTACCTCCTGGGAGTGCAAAATACAACAGCAGTGTCAGTTGCAAGTTGTCACATGACCGCGAGCGGGAAATGAACCCAACTGTACTCCGCAGCATAGTCTAACAATGGGGGACCCCAATAGTAGACTTATTCGCTACTTACTTGAACAGGAAATGCCCATGCTATTGCTCCAGAGACGGCCTCGGAAAACACTCATTAGGGGACACTCTCCTTCTCCTAGCGGAAAAAGGCCTCCTATACACCTTCCCCCATTTCCTCTGCTCCTGAAGGTCCTGATAAAAATAAAAAAGAGAAAAAGCAAATATTATACTGATTGGTCACACCTGGCTGAGACAGACGTGGTACCCATACCTGTCACAGCTTGCGACATGTCCACCAATCCCTCTTCAACCGATTCCTTATCTCCTCTCACAGAACGAAGGGCAAACTCTCTATCCCGACCTACGGATACTCCATCTTAAGGCTTGGCTCCTTCATGGTTCCAGCACATAGAGAGCTGCTGCTCTAAAGAGGTGTAGGAAGTGCTACTACACAGTAGAAAATGGTCTACCCAATGCACTTACCTGCAAAAGTGGACAAGGTTTCAGGTTTGGTGTAATTCCAAACAAATCACCCCAGTATGTTCCGTACTCCCTGTAGTGTTGAACTACGTGCTAGTTCTCAAGAGGACAGGACTATCTCTCAGTATGCTCAAAGTACACATGGCGGCCATGACAGCTTTCCATCAAGTGATAGAGGGATACTTGGTTTTCGCCCACCCAAAAACTATAAAGAGATTCCTCAAGGGCATGGTGAACCTCTTTCGCCAACCCAGACACCCCACTCCAACGTGGGACCTAAATCTAGTTTTAAAGCGCCTAATTAGACACCCCTTCGAACTTGGTCGTTTACATACCTGTCAATTAAGACAGCATTCTTAGTGACCATTACCTCAGCAAGGAGAATAGGGGAGACAGAGGCACTAATGGTACCCCCCACCCGCATCCCCTTCACAGCATTCTTTAAAGACAAGGTCACTCATAGGCCACATTCAAAGTTCATTCCCAAGGTGGCCTCGTCTTTTCACATAAATCAACTCATTCACCTCCCCACCTTTTACCCAAAGCCTCAACGTGACAACAGGGAGGCTATACTATATATGCTAGACATTAGGAGGGCCTTGGCCTTTTATTTGGACATGACAAAGGCCTTTAGGAAATCTCCTAAGCTCTTCCTATCCATTGTGGAAAGGTCAAAAAGCACAATGATATCAGCCCAGAGACTCTCCAAATGGGTCTCAAACTCTTTTAATCGTTGCTATCATGCTCACAATGTATTACCTCCATCTGGAATCTGTACACATTCCATGAGATTGGTTTTCACCTCTGTTGCTTTCCTCAAGAATATTCCTATCTTGGAAATCTGCGGACGGCAGAGACTTGGCTGTCTGCTTATACATTTTCAGAACACCTATGCGATTACTGGAGACTCAGCTTCTGATGCTAGCTTTGGCTCCACAGTATCATCCATAAGAGACTTGACTCTAAAGCCCTACCCTCCCATTGAAGATACTGCTCGAGAGTCACCTACAGTGGAGCACCCATAGGGACACTACTCGAAGCAGAAGAGGAAGTTACTCACCTTGTGCAATAATGATGGTTCTTCGAGATGTGTATCCCTATGGGTGCTCCACAACCCACCCTCCTCCCCTCTACTTTGGAGTTCTCAATAAGGGCTGTATGGTAGAGAAGGTGGTTTGCCCAGGAGGGTGGTTTCCCCATGCAGCGCTAATTAGCCTTGAGGCAGAGCACGAGGGAGGGAGAGCGTATGTGCAGGCCAAACAGACACTGTTGCCAAAGATGTCCAATCAAAGGTGCAGGGACGCATGCACACCTAGTGCGGAGCACCCATAGGGACACACATTTTGAAGAACCATCATTACTGCACAAGGTGAGTAACTTCATCTTCTTTTGATGGGATGCTATAGATCACTCTGCAGCCAGGTAGAGTGAAAAAAGACAGTAATTCAGTGTACAATGTTGTGTTTATCTTTGCAACCTGGAGTCCTAAAAATGTTGTCTTTTAAACACTATAGTATCTTAGATTCTTGAAAATACAGCAACATTTGTAATAAGACTGTATATTCTTGGGATGCAGATCTTTTTTTGTTCCTGTGGGTTTTTGTTGGACCGAGTCATGAGGAAAAGCCCTCTGAGTTACAAACATATATTTGGTACTAAGTTTGTTAGTGGCCACAAATACATAAATATTAAATTACACCATTTTCAAATGGACTTTGCTTTGTTTATGTTATTATGCTTTCAGAAACAGTTTTAATTTGTGTAGTTAAATGTTTCCATATCAGAGGTTGTGTTTGGTTTTGGGTATGTAATTGTTGAATTCACACAGTTAAATACAAAATCTGTGTGTAATTTGTTGGGGATTCCTTCAACAGAGGACACCATGAATGTAGTCATACTGCAAACTGGTTGTCAATCAAAGCCAGGCGCTCATCTGTTTTCAGCAGACAGCATAGGAATTGCAAATGAATGGAGCAGCAGTCTTAACTCCACAAACAGCATTACAAATAACAATGGGCAATCTGGAAATGTAAGTGTAAATACTTCTGAAAAAATTACTACTAATGATCACTGTGCCAATATATAATTGTTTGTTTTATTTATCAAACATCTCTTTTTACTATATGTATATTACAACAGAAAAGAAGCACCTTACTTAGACATTAAAAAGTCAATAAAAATCAGCCCTCACATGTGGCAATAAAAGTTTTAAACTGATTCTGAATACCTAGTGCAATGTCTGGCCTCTACCTGAATACCCAATTTAATTTTGTATTACCTGTTTTTTCTCCCTCTTTCTTTCTTTGTCAATGCAGTCAGGTGACTGTAGGTACTCAGGTACTACAGTGAGAAGTGTCATATAAATACCTAAATAGAATTCCTTTAATCAGGGAACCCCAGCATTTGTTATGTAAACACAGGACACCATAACTTACTTAAGGTTGGTTTCTCTTTAGGAAAGATTTCATTAAAGGAAGATCTTGTCTGGCTACAGCTCTCCTTTTTATTGTTTTCTGTTAACAGGAAAATCAGATAAGAATTTGAATATACAACTATGCACTCTACATTTTACTTTAAAGCTATCTTCAGGCTGTTCCTGGAGCCATCGTATATTTGGTAGTTAAGAGGCTCTCCGGTACCAGAGTAATGAGTATGATGTAAATTATCCTATTCTGTCAAACTGAGTTGAGGGGAAAAGGAGATGGAATTGATTATAGAGTCTTTATTCTCTACCATTTAGCCATACTTGGAAATGGATCTTGTTGGTAGGCAACAATTATTTTGAGGTAGTTCTTGTGGTTAGATGTTCAGCTGCATGTGTGTGTTCTCCCTGTGTGCTGTCCCAGCTCTGCGCAGACAGCTGGTGCTGCAGACCTTGAGCGAACCATCCAATGACTACAAGATCCGTTAAGGTATGAAGGCACCCAGCTAGGTTTATTGTTGACGAAGCAAGGTACTAGTATTCCACAGACTCTACTGGACCACTAATACATGTATACCCGTAACAATGGACGCAGCTCAGTCAGTGGCGGGACTTTCCATTTCCCTCTCAGCTGGCCAAAGACACTCTCTCTGAGATACATCTTTATACACCAATACAAACAAGTTACGTATTTCCCCTGACGTATCAGGATGCCACCCTCTGACGTATTTGGGTGCCACCCATTGCCTTGTATCTGTAGGTTCGATCATAACATTTCTATCCATCGTGCTGTCATCCTGACCTTATCTTTAGGATGGGTCCGTGTGTTCCTGTTATCTTTGGGGAATGTGCTGGTATTGAGGTGTTCTGGCACCTTCTGGAATGTGCTTGCTTGAGTGCTCAGTGCCCAACACCTCTCAGGAATATGTGTTTTTGCAATATCAGCCCCAAGCTTGCCAAATTCTGTGAGCAGGGCCTGCATCTTGCTCACAACCTTAATTTGCTTCATATCAGCAAAGTTTTGACCATTACTTTAGTTCAGGCGTCTGATACAAAGGCTTATGTCTCAGACTTTCTTCCTACTACAACTGAAGATCAGGACCCTTGGTCTAGCCCTTCCTACCTCTTTATTGACTTGATTTTTCTCGTTTCATGAGCAACAAAGACCCTTCTATAGCTCATGAGTATATGTGTATTTATTGGTAGAACTTTCACTAACAGGTTTCCAACACTAGTAGTTTTTTGTTTATAAGATTAAAGCAGAAACCAAATATAGGTTACATGTTTTAAAATAAGTTTAAAAGGAAATGGCTAATAAATGTGTTTAAAAACCCTGAGGTCTTTTATTGAAGAAGGTTCTGCAGCTTCACACTGTTGCCCTTTAGGCCAACCATAAAGATATATCTGTGTAGCTGTCTACATTGTGCCTTAGCTCTCCAATATGAAATCTGCTGCTACATCTACCTCCAAAAAGCTCTTCAGGGGACTGTCAGGGGCATACCTGTTCCACAGTAGGAACCCACTCCTTTTTCTGCACAGGGACTTGAGTTCCATTGGACTTCTTGGCTCAATTCAGTTTGCTCCTGAGGCTTTCAGCAGTGACCTATAAGAGGCACCTCCTCTCTCAGAAGCTCTTCAATCTGCTCCCACTTCCAGGTGACTGCATAAGACTACCAGGGAGAGTCTAATGGCTATCTTGTCCACAGGAACTCTCCTTCTGCTGCTCAAGGACTAAGTTTCATCAGTTCTCTCCACTCTTCCATGTGCTTATACTCAATCATTTGCTGCAGTTAATCTAGTTTAATTATTAGTTGCCACAGTTTCTTACCTTTGCCATTGCCTTGATTAATTACTTAGATGCTGTGGTCTCCTCCATGCTTCCAGGATTCACCTTCTGAGACTTAAACTCCTGCCTTCTCACCTGCTCTTCCCCTGCACCCTGGTCTCTTCTTTTTCTTTTCCCACTTCTTCTTGAGTTCTGTTTTGTTTTTTCTTCTACCCTTCTCTCTTCCACCATCTCAATCTAATCCCAGTCTATTATAATTTAGATATTTAATGGGCAACTCCTCCCTCCCTGCTTCTCCCTATCCCAACTACACCTTTTCCTTCTTGCCTCTGGCAATATCTCTCTCAACTGCAGCCTGCTGTCACCTATGTCCTCTTTGTAGTCATCTTGATTAGCCACTGATGCCCCTTCTTGCTGGCTCCAACTTTACTGCTGTTCCCTCTTATCATTGCCCCCTTCTTTTCTGCTATCACTAAAATTCTTGTGGTTGTTTTTGTCAGAGATGAAACCTCAGTCCTTCCTTCTGCTGCTGCCTTTACGCCCAACTGAATTCTCTCTTTCTCTCCCCCAGTGCAACCTTCATAGCATCCTCTCCTCTCTTTCTTTCACCCTGCAAAAAGGCATCATCAGCAAAGGCATCCTGCCTTCAGATGTTTGTCACTTCAAATTGTTTCCAGAGAGGAAGGATGGTCCAATAAGTAGGGCACTTGCTTTGGACTTGGGAGGCCTGAGTTCATTTCCCTACTCTGTCCCACACATCTTGTGTGGCCTTGGGCAAGTCACTTAGCCTCTCTGTGCCTCAGTTCCACATCTGTAAATGAGGGTAAAAGTATTTCCTACTTGTATAGATGTGTTGTGAGGATAAATGCATTAAAGATTGTGAAGTGGGCATACTATGGTGATGGAGGAGGGCATATAATTACTTTACATAGATTCCTCTCTCACTTACCCACAGTACATCCTTACTTATGCTTATCTGAGTCTTTGCTCCCCTTTTTGTCCATTTGGCTATCATCTGTTATTCCACGGCCTTATCCTTCCTCCCCATTTCAGTGGGTGACTCTCTTCCTTTCTCTCATTTCATTCCCCACCCCTTTTTCGGGGGAGTTTAGCTTCCACATTAATGTCCCCCTCTGATTATTCTAACTCTAACTGATTATTGTAGCCACCTCGAGGTCTTCCCTTAAACTCATATTGGGTCCTTTACCTCCATTTTCTGCCTTCAGCTTTGAACCAGCTTATTTTACCCACCTTTGTCACTTTCTTAACTTAATCTTCATCAAGCACTGCTTTTCCCCCAGCCTCTTAATTTCTGCATACCCTCTCTCTCCCACTCTCTTCCATTTTAACATCATTAATTACTTTCCTCTGGTTGCATCACACAAGCCTTACATAACCTCTAATCCATGAACAACTCAGATTCTTCTTCAGCTTTCAACCTGATCCTCCATTTCATTGTTTTTTGTCATTTCTTCCCTTGGTGCCATCCTCTTCTTTACACTCAACCCTTTTTCTTCACTGTCACATCATTGTGTTGTTCCACCATCCCCATCTTTGACTGTCTTGTCACATCCATTTCTTCCGTTCCTGCTTCTGTGCTATTAAGGGTATGACTACACGCGGATAAAAAACCTGCAGCTGGCCCGGGTCACCTTGCTTGGGCTTGGGCTCTGGGGCTGAAAAATCACTGTGGAGACGCTCGGGCTGGAGTCCAAGCCCTGGGACCCTTCACTCTCTCACAGTCCCGCAGCTTGGGCTCTAGTCTGAGCCCAAATGTCTACACAGCAATTTTTTTCAGCCCCAGGGTCTGATCCCTGTGAGCCCGAGTCAGCTGACCTGGGCCAGCCGCAGGTTTTTTATCCCCTTGTAGACATACCCTAAGTGCCTTAAAAGAAAGTCTAGGGGTTTTGCAGATGCTGTCAACTACAAGTTCACTCTTTTTTCCACCAGTTCTGTCTACATATTTGACACTTATGCCTACAACTCCTGCTGCCTATTCTCTACCCTTGACTCTCTCTCCTCAAGCCTCTTCTGCAGCTACCCCCCCCCTCTTTCAACCTAGATCTTGATGGGGGCGTTTTCCCCAAGGAGAACATTGATATACCAGAGGCAGTGTTCCTCTTCTCCCTTTTCTTTCCAACCTTCACCTTCTCTTCCTTCACCCTTTCACTAATACAGAGATGTCCTTCCTAACCTCTTCCATCCCATTTTTGTGGTCCATTAATTTCCTGCTCTTCACTTCCAAGCTCCTTGAGTGTATTGTCTACTTCAGTTTCCTCTAACTCTCTCTGTTCCTTCACTGTCTCGCTTGGTGGCTCATCCTCTTTCAAACCCTTTTTCCAGTCTGTTCTTCAGGGCTCTATTCTTGGTCCCTGCCTCTACACTGTTCTTCCTGACTCCATCCCCAGTGACCTCATCCACTCATGGTTTTAATTACTATGTCTGTGCAGATGACTTCAAAATCACTCTGATCTCTTCCACCCTTAGTTTATTTATGCATCCCTAACTGTCTCATCCATTCTGGATGTCCTACCCCAAACTCAAATTGACTATGGCACAAATGGAGTGTTCCTCTCAAACACTTGTTTCTTCCTCCCTTCTCTGTCACTGTTCATAATTTCACCATCCTCCCAGTTACCCAGATTTGTAACTTTATTGTCATTATTCAACTTCTCTCTCTCCTACTCCCCAGACATTCACTCTTAAATCCTACAGATTCTTCATCTGCATCTCAAACATAATCCTTACAGTATGCTCTATACATATTGCTAAAACGTCGATTCATGCCCTAGTCATCTGTTGCCTTGGTTATTGTAGCCCCTTGGGGTCTCCCCTTACTCTCATATTTGGTCCCGCATATCCTTCCATCAAGGTACCATTAAAAGCATCTTTCTTGTCCAATGCTCTGACCACCTCTTTCTCTTATTAACACATACCCAAATACCTAACTTGCACTGGCTCTTAATCCTCTGTCTCAAGGCTTTGCATGTATCTTCTATCTCCCAACTTCCCTGTTCATGCCTTACATTCTGCCAACTTTGCACAGCATGACATATCCTTGGTGGTCTCCTCCTATGTGTGATTCTGTGTCTGTTCTTACACAGCCTCAAGACTTAGAATAACCTCATTGACTCAGTGCATCATGCAGCCATACTCGACACCTTCAAATGCCTTCTCAAGATTGACTGCTTTTGGTTATTTTTGCAACCATGGAGATAATCTGGTTGGGTAGAAAGTATATTGGAAATTAGGAATATATGAAAAACAGTGGTTCCAGGAAAAATCTCTGACCTGTAAGAAACTGTGACGTATCAAAAAAAAAAAAAAAAGTATAAAGGGAGGAAAGATGACACCAGTATACACAGAGGCTGTGATATATATGTGTGTGTGTAATATGTGTATATACACACCAGAAAGAGCAATGCATTTGCATCACATAGGTATAAATAACCATGTACAAGGATGAGAAAGAAGCAACATACTTCTCTTTTTACATCAAGTGTGCTAAATCTGAATCATGCTAGTGGAGCATGTTTTAGGCTCTTCTTAATTATTTAATGCCAAAGTAGCATTTTCCCATTCCAGTGTTCACTGTTGGTAATGAGGCCTCAGGTGAAAGTGAACTTCCTACTACAGTTCTTAAGGCATAAGTAGTTTTTCAAGTTAATAAAAATTAAATTTTACAATTCTGTACCCTCATCTCTTTCCTCCCTCCCCCCAAAAAGAAAAAGTGTACAATGTAAAAAATAAAATAAAAAATCCCACTTAAGTCTGAGGAATTTAAAACACACAAGTCAGAAAATTCAAGAAGTTCGACTTTCATAGTATTTATAATTCTGAATTATTTGAAAGTTGAGCATGGGGGATGGGTGCCAGGAGTAGCCCGTGTTTTTTAATCCGGGCACTGTTTCCCTCTCTGGCCATGGGCAAGTAATTCAATCTGGTTGCCTTTGTTTCCCTATGTATAAAATTTGAGTGATACTGACCTACCATGCAGGGTTTTTTGAGGATTAATTAGCATTTGTAAAGTACTTGGAAGAAGAAAAGGGCCGTGGAGCATGTTTTCTGAATTAGTGATGAATACAACAATAAGGCGCTGAACAAATAACTAAACATTTTGTTACAACATAAGGAGCATATTCTCCCCTTTTTCCTCTGTGCAAGCATTTTACTGACATCCATGGGTGTTCCACTCTGCACTCTGGGAAGTATAATCATAACTGTACTCTGGCCAACAGACTAAAATTAAACACAATTCAGCCCTCTCCTCTGAGTTTGACACCACTGGCCCAACGAGTAATCAAAAATACTGTATTTGTGCAATGTTGATGAGTTAAGGTTGCTATGAGAACTACTGCTACTTAATTTTTTTGACTCTGATGTTTAAATTTTCACCCTTGTTGCATTTCACAGAGGTTTTTTTTCATTTCACTTCCTAGATTTTTTTTTAATAAAGAAAAATATAGATAAGAGAGCAGAAAAACAAAAGAATCACACTGGTGCATGCTTCTTGGGGAGACATTCAGCCTGGGAACCCGCTCCTTGAAAAATTTCCCATATGCTTGGGCTCTGCACTTCAGAATGCTGTCCTGCCACCACACCAGGGAAGATTTTAAGAATTGTTGGGGTTACAGATGAAAATGTAGAAAAAAGGCAGCAGGTCTTGGTGGTTTTTGTCGTGAATTTTTCCCTTTACATTTAATATTTAATAATTACGGGAGCGGCGCCAGGGTTTTTGCTGCCCTAGGTGGCAGCGCTCCTCCTCTGAGCATTCGGCAGCAGGGGTCCTTCCACTCCGCGTCTTTGGGGCATTTCAGCGACGGGTCCCGGAGCGAGTGAAGGACCCGCCGCCGAATTTCCACCGAAGACCCGGAGTGGAAGGACCCCCCCGCAGCCGAATTTCCGCCGTGGGCGGCAAAATGCCGCCCCCCCAAATCCTGCCGCCCTAGGCGACCGCCTAGGGTCGCCTAGTGGAAGCGCCGGCCCTTCCCCTATAGGTTCTGTCATCCTTCCAATCCCCATCACAGATGCAACTGTCTGGAGGCTGGAGTTCATTGTGGACTGTGAACCCCAGAGCAAGGGAAACTTCATTGAATGAGCAGTTTTCAAATATGAATAACTTTGGGCAGTCTTAGCTCAAGTTTATGCAGCCTTAAAGGTGATGTGCCCCAAACAACCATGTAACCATGGGCTGCGAGATATATTCTCTCATGGTGCCTGGGCTCCAGGAATATTCAGGGCTGGGGGCCCTGCTCCACCAATATTTGGAGCTGGGTCTCTCCCCCAGCCCTGCCTGGAGTGGGCCGTGGCCCCGGAGCATCCCCCCCGCTGCCGAGCGTCCCTGCCTGAATGAAAGCAGTGCCCGGCTCTCCCTTGCCTGTTGTTTGCCTGGGCTGCCAGTGGCTGCTGCTGCCTAAGGCTATAGCACAAGAGCAGCCTGGCAGGCTGAGGCAGCACCTCAGGGGGAGGGGGCAGAGGCACACACATGCTTTGCAGCCCTCCCCTCCTCTTCTCCCCCCCTCCCCCGCACCATCTTCCTGCACGCAGAGCCACACTGCACAGGCGCGACCAGCACCGCTTACCCAGACTTCACCCCGCTGTTTCCGGGATTGGAACCCTGCCCCTGCATGGCAGTGTGCCCAATCCCCGAAGCGCCAGCCTCCTCGCACCAGCTTCCACCCAAACTAGCCAATGATCAAGGCCAGCAGCATCACAGGATACCACCCTCCAGACTCTCGAAACTGCCCAGGAACCTCACTCGTCCCAGCTAGGGGGTGTGGTACGGCCGCCTTGGTGTCACTGCTGGCAGGGCCCCTAGGAGTCCCCGGTACCGCCCCTGTAGAGCACCCCCCCACCCGCGACACACCCCATGAGTCCCCCTCCTTCCACTTCAGTAACATCCCTTATAGAGTCCCTCCCCCGCCTGGGTAACATCCCTTATAGAGCCCCCCTCTGAATATCTCTGAATTGTTAATTTCGTGAGCATTCATGGCCAACCATACAATTTCCATACCCATATGTGGCCCTCAGACCAAAATGTTTGCCCACCCCTGGTCTATATGAATGTAAGGGCTGCCATATTGGGTCAGATTTGGGGGTAGTACACAGAATAGGACAATTTTGGAGAGTTCCAATCCTATCGTCACCTCCTGCTTCTGACAGCCAGAGGTTTAGCGTCACCCCAAGCATGGGATTGTATTCCTGACAGTCTTGGTTGATAGCCATTGATGAACCTCCTCCATGAACTTGTCTAGTTCTTTATTTACCTCAGTTATACTTTGGCCATCACACCATTCTGTGGCAATGAGTTCCACAGGTTCATTGTGCATTGTGTGAATGTTTGCCTTTGGAAACATTACTGTGAATTTTCCAGCTTTGAAAAATAATGTTGCATTAACATAGGTTTTGCCATTTAAACAGGCATATGCATGTGTGTATGTATTTGTATAAGTAGGTATATGGTTATTTAAATAACCATTTAAAAATGGAGTAGAGTAGAGCATATTGGATAGATCCTATTTTCTCTCTCCTACAGATTTCCTGTGCCTCAAGTCCAACAGTAATGTCAAGCTCTGGTAGCTGTAGCTCATTATCGCCTATTGGACCCCTTTGTAGGCAAAGATCATTAGCAAATGGTGCTTTGTGTTCCGAGTGTAGCCCATCAGGTGTTTCTTCACCAAATTCTAGCTACCCAAAAGCACCAGGTTTTGAACGAGAGGATCAGGTATGTAAATACTAGAAGTACAAATAAAATCTTGAGATAGATAAAATTAGAGCCTACAGAAAACCTTTATTTTATTTCCCTCAACTCTCTAAAATGCATTTTGATTTCTTAACAAACCCCTCCCAGGACTTTGAGATGGCATTTTTGCTAACACATGCTTTAGATCTTAGCAGCTTGTTGTGTAAAAGCGTTAAAATGTTTAAAGAGCACAATTCCAAATGTAAGAGCGGAAAATTTTTCCAAACCAATTTTGTCTTTAAAACCGACCTAAATATATTCTTCAACTATATTCAGTTTAAGTTGTTTTTGTTTTTTTAATTTATTCTAGATTTTAGAATTTTTGGAATTTTTCCATTTATGAAGTCCTCAGTTTGGTTAAAATGTTAACACACAAATGTGTTAGATGCAATTAAAGCACATGTTTTATGTAGATGTTTATCATGCACTCAATGTAGTATCTGATTTATCACACCATTAGATTAGTGCACAAGTTGCCTTATAGGCTTTAAAGCATTCAGTTTGGTTTTTTACTTAATTGAGAACTTCCTACCAAGGACTCATTTTTGCTACAAAATATTACTCATTAGAGACTTGATCCTGCTCCTATTAAAATCAATGGAAAGACACCCATTGACTTCAGTAGAAATTAGATCTGCTGTACTATAAATAGTCATAGAGTTCAAGGCCAGAAGGGATCACCAGATCATCCAGTCTGACCTCCACCAACACCACCCAGCACCCAGATGCTAAACCCAACAGTCAAAATTATATCAAACTATTATACCCCTCAGGAGACTAAATTATTATGTGCCACAGGAGAGAATAGGAGGGACTGAGGTGCACCAGTGCTCGAGGCTCCCACAATGGTAGGGAAAAGATTGAGATATACCCAGATAATCCAGGCAAGTGATCTGTACCCACACGCTGCAGAGGAAGGCGAAAAACCCCCATGGTCACTGCCAGTTTGACATGAGGGGAAATTCCTTCCCAACCCCACATATAGTGATTAGACCCTGAGATGAGAGCAAGAACCAGCCAGCCAGCCAAGCACCTGGGAGAGAGAATGTTTGGTGTTGCCTCAGAGCCCCGGCCCTCCCTGTCTGATGTCCCGTTTTCAACCATAACCATCCCTGATGCTTCAGGTGAAGGAGATTTTTTTTTTAAATGTGCGGGGAAGAAGGGGAGCAGAAATCCCTTCCTGACTCTGCCAGGTGGCTGGCTGAAAACCCTGAAGCATGAGCTTTTTAGGAACATAAGACATAAACTGGAAGTGAGCCTCAGGGCTGTTGAGTACTGCCCCCTACCAACACATTCTACCATCAAAGTACACATTGTTGCTCAGTGCACAACCTTGACTTAAGTGATTTGCAATTTAAATGTCCAGCAGGCCAACTTATTTATAATGAATAAAGTTTTATTTAGGAAAAAGATGCTTTGTTTCTTACATGAAACATTGTCAGGAATGGAACAGGTTAACAGTGGAAAAACTCATAACATAGGAAATGTCGTTGATAGAAGGTTATCTAGCTGTATAGCTGTCATTTATCAAATACACATAAGAAACCTACTCTCCAGCAACCAAACCCACTTGGTTATATGTTAAGCTTGTTCAGATATGTGATGTCTACCATGGGTTTCTGCATAGTCTTTGTTACTTTGAAATAACAAACAGGGTTAGCATTCCTTCTCCTTTCCCTCACCACCTCTTGACATTCAACCCTAGATCAGCTCAGTCATTCACCAAAAAAGCCACTTGCTCAACTTTGTGTTTACTAAACAATGCTCCATCAGTTCTGTTGATTTCTGAGTTTCCTCTGATCACCACCTCATCTCCTACATCAGCCATCTGTCTCTATCCTCCATTGCTCTGCTTGGCCATTCTGTCACTTTCAATACATTAGAATTTACAGAATGGGGGACTCTGTCCTGGGAAGCGGTGACTCTGAAAAAGAAGTGGGGGTATTGATGGATAATCAGCTGAATGTGAGCTCTGAGTGGCCAAAGGAGCTAGTGCAATCCTGGGATGCATAAACAAGGGGAATCTCGAGTAGGAATAGGGAGGTTATTTTACCTCTGTATTTGGCACTGGTGAGACCGCTGCTGGAATACAGTGTCCCATTCTGGTGCTCACAATTCAAGAAGGATGCTATAAATTAGAGAAGATTCAGAGAAAGAGTCATGAGAATGATAAAGGATTATAAAACATATTTTACAGTGAGAGACTCAAAGAGTTCAATCTATTTAGCTTAACAAAGATAAGGTTAAGGGGCGACTTGGTTACAATCTGTAAATATCTACCTAGGGTGCAAATATTTAACAATAGTCTCTTCAATCTAGCAGAGAAAGGTATAACGCAATTTAATGACTGGAAGTTGAAGCTATACAAATTCAGACAGGAAGTAAGGTATACATTGTTAAATCTGAGAGTAATTAAACACTGGAACAGTTTACCAAGGGTGGTTGTGGATTCTCTATGACTGACCATTTTTAATTCCATATTGGATGTTTTTCTAAAAGTGATGCTCTAGGAATTATTTTGGGGAAATTATGGCCTGTGTTACACAGGAGGTCATACTAGATGACCACAGTGGTTCCTTCTGGCCTTGGAATCTACAACTTTGCCCTTGCTTGTTCAATTCCTCCCCACTCTTCCACTGACTTGAATCCTTTTGCCCCTCTCCCCCACAACAGAGTTTATCCCTCTAGCCTCAACCTGCCCAAGTCTCCAGTTCCTTAACACCTGCTGCTGGCCTGCTTAACTTCTCTGGAAGAAGCCCATGACAACATGGACTTCTGTGTGGCTATGGAATTTCTTTGATGTTATTTTTGCTTCCTGTGGATAGCTCTGTCTTATAAGGTTCTTTTCACTGATCAGGTGTTGACTTAATGACCACACATGATATAAACCTTTTACTTTATTAACTAGTCCCACAAAGACAACTTAACTTGCAAAATCAGCTTTGTTTGTTACACTTTGCTTAGATTGTGATAGTGATATTAATATGTTCATAATGACAATGTTAATAAGATTGTGATAGCACAATTAAATAGGCTGCAGCCAAAATGTTTTCAGCTTGCTTACAAAGCTGTTGTTTTGTTAAAACTGTTTCCTTAACCAAACACAGATCGACAAACACATAAGAAAAAGGAGAAAGAAGAAGGAGAGGGGGTCATCTGTGGATGGGGGATGGCAGGGTTACTGAATCAGGCCAAAGCTGATACCCATTCTTAGCCAGGGAGGAAGACTCTTGTCCATTGGTATTCAATCAAGCTGGAGGCCAGAAAGCTGGCGGTAGAATCAGTTTGACAGATGAAATTTCACATGTTCTCTCCCAGTGTTAGGAACAGCTAAGGCAGGGACCATATCCAAGACAGCTAGCGCTTGACTCTCTCTATAGAATTGAAATGGCAGAGTTGTGATCAGATTGTTCCAGATAGTAGGACATAGCTGCTGCCGGCCCTGCACTAAGTATTTATATTACCATCCACTCATTAAGCTGATATTTGACTGAGGTTTTTCTTTTTTTCCAGGTGAAACAGAAAAGCCTGCCAGCCGACAATTATCAGAAAATAAGTGAACAAGACAATAAGCAGGTATGGTCAGTGAAAGAGCATTATATATGTGTCCTTTTTTGTTACTTACCCACCTAGCACCAAAGATGTGTCTGGAATTAGTACAGTCTAAAAAGAGTACAATAGATGGAGGACACTGTGGGGAGTGTTGGAGGAGGGGGAGGAAAACTGAGGCAATGTGATCAAGAATATGTGTCTGGAAGGCTACACAGGTTTTGGTTTGGTTGTTTGCCTTTTAAACTGATGGGACTGTGTAATTTTATGAGACTTCTTGAGGAAGTGGGATTTGAGAGTGGGAGACATGGAATAAATGAGAAGTTTGGGCTGAACACAGAAGTTGTTGTGGGATCAAAAGTAGAGAAGGGCAGATAAGTAGGGAGAGGCAACTAGGTTATTGAAGACCTTGAAGGTGGTAAGGAGAAAACCCATTATTTGTTTTTGGATATGATCTAGAGCCAGTGAAGGGATTTTTAGAGGGTTATGTGGTCATTGCTTGTGTAAGGTAGAGGATTTTCACAGCAGAGTTTTGGATGAATTGAAGTTTGGAATGGATAAGTAGTCTCAGCAAAAAGACAGGATCTGGACAAGAGGCTTGGTGATAAGTGAGAGGAGTGGGCAGATTTTGAAGTTATTGTGGAGCTAAAACCAGCTGGAATTAGAGATAGTACTGCATCTATATGAGAGTTGAAAATTCAGCCAGCTTTCACACCTGTGGAACTAGAAGGCTGATGGAATCATCAACAGTCATGGAGATAGGAAAGTGTGGAGGGAGGATTCAGAAGGGAAGAGGAGGTGGTTACTTCTGAACAATCTGAATTTCTGCTAGCAGTGGAGGCATCCAGGTGGAGATTTGAGACCATATCAAGGGGAGAGCTCAGGTGGAAAAATTGATAAGGGTCCTAAGACCAGAAAAAAATAAGGACAGATGTCTGGAGAACAGCAGCTGAGAGAAGGAGGGGCCACTTAAACAGACACTGAAGGAGGGGTCATGAAGTGGTAAAAGAATCAGAAAGGCACGTAGCCTAAAGCCAAGGCAGGAGAAGGGAGTCATTAGTTATGTCAATGGCCATGTAAAGGCCAAGAAGGATGAGAACAGAAAAGAAGCTTTGAGGACTGCACCTGGTGACCTTGGCAAAAGTGTTTAAATGAGGGGGAGAGGGAGCCACATTGTATGGGATCAAGACGAGAGAGTGGACAGATCTTTAAGCTTTAAGAGAAGACAATGCACTCGAGATTAGAGAGAAAGGGAAGGCGATGAGATTGGTAGTTGGAGAGGCAGGTGGGTTCAAAGCTGGAGGGAACAATGTTTGCTTAAATGTAGTTGGGAACCTGCAAGAGAGTGAATGGGAGGATTAGGGAGAGGATAAGGAAACAGGATGGGATGGCAACAAGAACGGAGATTGAGCTGGAGACGAGAAGAGGGTAACACTTCAAACTCAGACAGGGCTGAAGGGGAAAAGAAAGACACATGGTAGGAAACTAAGGCAAGACCATTCTAGTTTTCTCTACGCATTAATGTGTGAGACCCTGGGCAACAAGGGGGGGGGGGCGGAGAATGTGAGGAAGGGGCTGTGAGGAAAGGGTCCAGAGTGGAGAAGTGCCTATGATTGTAAGAGTGAGGACTTCACCAGGGAGGAAGAAGTAAATTTTCTTGGCAAGGAATATGGCTGTGCTGATTGAGGAGAGGAACAAACCTGCATTGTCTCTGGATTTTCTCCAGAGATATCCAGCAGTGTGGGAGTGGAGAAACCAGTTTGGAAGAGTGAGCTAAGGCTGTAGGTCAGAAAGGGGGCCGGAAGAGTCAATTGTGGATGAAAGTATATAGTTGTTGGTGGAGACTCTGGATTCAGCTGAGAAGAATGTTTGAAATATCCTTGTGTGTGAGAGGTGGCTTTCAAGTGTGTTTTATAGTCACATTTTCTACACATCTATAATTTAGAATGCTTGGCAGTTAAGTTAACTCTGATCATGGCTCAATTACAGTTTTCCTCATGAGACATCTTTACATGGTTGGCACTAATTTTAATATTTTATCTTGATTGATGTTTGCAATGTACAGTAGCTATAAACACAATTATACGATATGTGATACAGCAGGGCCAGAGGGCAACAGGAGAGTGATCGATGGGAGGTATATAAGCCGCAGGATGATCAGAGCCTTATTCCCTGTGGACTAAGGAGAGGTTACTACAGGTTAATTTGAGCACCTGGAGCCAATTAAGGCCCTGCCCAAGACCTAATAAAGCCCTCTACTTCAATCAGATAAGAGAGAGGAAGGAGAGCTGGCTGTAGTTTGGAGGCATAGTGGTGTTGACCAGAGAATCAGAGTACCAGGGGAAGGGAGACCCTGCCCAAGCATGGTAGAGGGACTCCCCCAGTACAGAAGACAGAGAGAAACTCTGCCCCAGGGGTAAGAAGCCTGTGAAGCTGAAGGGGCTGGTACCGGAGTAGGGGGCGGACCTGGGTCCCTTCCCTGCTCCCCTTCTCCCCCCCTCCAGGGCACTAGCAGAGCCCAAGAATACGGGCAGGGGCGACACCCTGACCCACCACACCAAGGAAAAGCACGGGACCCACCACAATAGTGTTGACCATTTGCCACAAATGTATAGAAATAGCAATACTTAGCTCATTCTTAACATTCTTTCCTGTACATTTTTTTTAAATTATTTAACCTCCTTGTAAATGCAACAGAATGTATGAAATACTATTGCATAAATAAAAAACTGCTGCAAATAAAAAAAATTATCTCATGCTCTCAATCTCTTGGATTTACTTTTTGATCTGTTTAACTGTTCTGTTCAGGTATTTCCTAGGGTTGGGGAATTGAAGTTATGGTTAGGGTTAGCCTTGTAGAGGGGGAAGAAAACAAGGAAATGCGCAACTGCAGATGTGTGTCTGAAGGGGACATCTGTGTTTGTCAGAGAAGACGAGGAGGAGAGAAATGAGGAGCCACCCAACCATGTATGTGTGTGTCTTGGAGTGGTGGATGAGGATGTTGAGCAGCCATGTGCATGTGTATTTGTTACTTCTGGGGGAATTCTACCCCACTGCCTCCATAGATTTCTTTGCTTCCCCGCAGAAAAATGACTTTCTGATGAGGAAGCGAAGGGAAGCTGCAAGAGCAGTCAGACAGCTGCAGCGGCACAGGAGCCAGCAAACAGAGGTGTAAACAGGGGAGTTTTGAGTGGGAGTTCTGTTGGAGGAGTTTGCGGGGAAGACAAAGGCCGTGGCTACACTCGAAACTTCAAAGCGCTGGTATGGGAGTGCTCCCACAGCAGCGCTTTGAAGTGCGAGTGTGGTCGCGCGCCAGCGCTGGGAGAGAGGTCTCCCAGCGCTGCAGGTACTCCACCTCCACGAGGGGATTAGCTTACAGTGCTGGGAGCGCAGCTCACACTGGCGCTTTACAACGCTGTAACTTGCTGCACTCAGGGAGGTGTTTTTTCACACCCCTGAGCTAGAAAGTTGCAGCGCTGTAAAGCGCCAGTGTAGCCATAGCCTAAGAGAGGCAGGTAGAGGAACAGACAGACTAGTGAATGGAGTGTGTTTCTGGCAGTGTTTTGGTGCTCATTGGGGGTTTGTGTTGCTGTGGGTGGTGGTTGTTTGGTTTGGTTTGTGTTTCCTGGACTAACAGGTTTTAGGTGGGAAGGCTATGACAGATACAGAGGCAGCAGTGGAAGACACAATGAAGATGACTAGATGTGGAAGCTGCGGCATGTACATGATCCTGGAGGAGGTACCTGAAGAGAGTTTCGTCTGCATGAAGTGCCGCCTGATAGAGCTGATGGAAGAAAAGATCCGAGCATTGGAGATGCAGGTGGAAACTCTGGTTGAGTTTAGAAGTGGGTTCGAGCAGAGCAAAGACATGAGGAGGCTGAAGGGAAAAGCTCAGACTTGCAGATGGAAACAGGACCAAAGAACTCTGAGGGGAGACTGCTGGGTGAGGAAAGTGGACAGTGGAAGCATGTAACTAAGAGAACCAGGCAGAGGAAAAGACGGGCTAGTGAAGGAGAAATAGAGCTCAGGAACAGGTTTGCGGAGTTGGAAAATGAAGAAGGGGCACAGTAGGTTGTCACTGAAGGTGAGAGGGCAAGGAAGAAGAGAAGAGCAGCTAGTCCTATAGGAAGAGGGGAAGAGTCAATGGAGATAACACCAAATATGAGCCCCAGGAGCATACATGATAGGTTGCGGAGGATTGCAAGGGACAATCGGAATCAAGAGGACTTGCAGCCGGAGGGAACAGGGGATAGACCGGAGAATCGCACCATCACCAGGAAAAGGCAGGTCTACATGTTTGGGGACTCCTTACTGAGAAGAATAGACAGGCCTGTAACCATAGCTGATCCAGAGAACAGAAGGATGTGCTGTCTGCCGGGTGCTAAGATACGGGATGTGGACCTCAGGCTGAAGAGGATCCTAACGGGAGTGGGAAAGAATCCACTGATTGTCCTTCATGTGGGAACAAATGATACGGCTAGATTCTCGCTGGAACGTATCAAGGGAGACTGTGCCAGGCTGGGGAAGACGCTTAAGGAAATCGAGGCTCAGATGATCTTCAGTGGGATTCTGCCTGTTCCTAGAGAAGGGCAACAGAGGTGTGACAAGATTATGGCGATCAACAGATGGCTCAGGCAGTGGTGCTATAAGGAGGGCTTTGGGATGTATGGCCACTGGGAAGCATTCGTGGACAGAGGACTGTTCTCTTGGGATGGACTTCACCTGAGTAGGGAGGGAAATAGACGTCTAGGATGGAGGCTGGCACACCTGATTAAGAGAGCTTTAAACTAGGAATTTGGGGGAGATGGTTGGGAGATGTCCAGGTAATCTCCACGCCAGACTTTAACATTGAGAGGGAAGAAAACGAAGTAAGAAAGGATACAGCCATGGGTAAGAGAATGGACGTAAGGAGGAAGGGTAGTATAGATACCAGTCTAATAGGTGATACTGGCGGTAGAATGTCTGTGCCTAATCGGGTAAATTTTAATTAATGGAGATATCCTATCTCCTAGAGCTGGAAGGGACCTTAAAGGTCATTGAGTCCAGCCCCCTGCCTTCACTAGCAGGACCAAGTACTGATTTTGTCCCAGATCCCTAAGTGGCCCCCTCAAGGACTGAACTCACAACCCTGGGTTTAGCAGGCCAATGCTCAAACCACTGAGCTATCCCTCCCCACACTGAGCTATCCCTCCCCCCATGTCAGAATGTCAGTGAAGCCAAACAGCAAAAATTAAGATGTTTGTACACTAATGCGAGGAGCCTAGGTAACAAAATGGAGGAACTAGAGCTACAGGTGCAGGAAGTGAAACCAGATATTATAGGGATAACAGAAACATGGTGGAATAGTAGTCATGACTGGAGTACAGGTATTGAAGAGTATGTGCTGTTTAGGAAAGACAGAAATAAAGGCAAAGGTGGTGGAGTAGCATTGTATATCAATGATGAGGTAGACTGTAAAGAAATAAGAAGTGATGGAAGGGATAAGACAGAGTCTTTCTAGGCAAAAATCACATTGGGGAAGAAAGCTACTAGAGCCTCCCCTGAGCAGTGGCGTAGCCAGGGTTGCAGCCGAGGAGGAGCGGTGGAGAAAAAAGGCGCCGGTCCTTCGGTGGCATTTCGGCGGCCCTGCGCATGCGCTGAAATGCCGCTGAAAGACGGAGCGGCGCATGCGCAAGGCCGCCCCGCTTCCCCATCCGGAGTGCTATCCGGGGCACCGAGACCCCCAGCCACGCTCTCAGGGCCAGAGTCCCGGCCGGAGCGCCGGGAGCCCGCGGCCCCGCTGCGCCGGCTGGAGCTCTGGGAGCCAGCGGCCCCGTTCCGCCGGCCGTCCGGAGCACCGGGAGGCGGGAGCCAGCAGGCCAGCCCACGAAAAAAAGAAAAGAAAAACCCGGAAGCAGCCGAGCAGGAGGGGGGGGTGCCCAGGTGGGCGGGGGGGTCAGTGCACCGCTGCTGTTGCTACTCACTTCATCAACAACAAAAGAAGTCTCCTCCCCCGACTGGAACTCGTCCATCTTTCCTCCGTCTCGGACCGCAGCCGCTCACGCCGCCAGCCTGTAGCGAACGCCCCGTCCCCGTCCCCTGATAACTCCTCCG
>NW_020664444.1:35181-58866 GCF_002925995.2 Terrapene triunguis | reverse complement strand
TTTTGGGGAATGTGGTCAGGGGAAGCGGCCGCTTCACCTGAACCCCCCCTAGCTACGCTACTGCCCCTGAGATAGTGCTTGGGGTGTGCTATAGACCACCGGGATTTGATCTGGATATGGATAGAGACCTCTTTAAAGTTTTTAATGAAGTAAATACTAATGGGAATTGTGTGATCATGGGAGACTTTAACTTCCCAGATATAGACTGGAGGACATGTGCTAGTAATAATAATAGGGCTCAGATTTTCCTGGATGCGATAGCTGATGGATTTCTTCACCAAGTAGTTGCTGAACCAACAGGAGGGTATGCCATTTTAGATTTGGTTTTGGTGAGTAGTGAGGATCTCATAGAAGAAATGGTTGTAGGGGACAACCTTGGTTCGAGTGATCATGAGCTAATTCAGATCAAACTACATGGAAGGATAAACAAAAATAGATCTGTGACTAGGGTTTTTGATTTCAAAAGGACTAACTTTAAAAAATTAAGGAAATTAGTTAGGGAAGTGGATTGGACTGAAGAACTTGTGGATCTAAAGGTGGAGGAGGCCTGGAATTACTTCAAGTCACAGTTACAGAAACTATCAGAAGCCTGCATCCCAAGAAAGGGGAAAAAATTCATAGGCAGGAGTTGTAGACCAAGCTGGATGAGCAAGCATCTCAGAGAGGTGATTAAGAAAAAGCGGAAAGCCTACAAGGAGTGGAAGATGGGAGTGATCAGCAAGGAAAGTTACCTTATTGAGGTCAGAACACGTAGGGATAAAGTGAGAAAGGCCAAAAGCCATGTAGAGTTGGACTTTGCAAAAGGAATTAAAACCAATAGTAAAAGGTTCTATAGCCATATAAATAAGAAGAAAACAAAGAAAGAAGAAGTGGGACCGCTAAACACTGAGGATGGAGTGGAGGTTAAGGATAATCTAGGCATGGCCCAATAGCTAAACAAATACTTTGCCTCAGTCTTTAATGAGGCTAATGAGGAGCTTAGGGATAATGGTAGGATGACAAATGGGAATGAGGATATGGAGGTAGATATTACCACATCTGAGGTAGAAGCCAAACTCGATCAGCTTAATGGGACTAAATCAGGGGCCCAGATAATCTTCATCCAAGAATGTTAAAGGAACTGGCACATGAAGTTGCAAGCCCATTAGCAAGAATTTTTAATGAATCTGTAAACTCAGGGGTTGTACCGTATGACTGGAGAATTGCTAACATAGTTCCTATTTTTAAGAAAGGGGAAAAAAGTGATCCGGGTAACTACAGGCCTGTTAGTTTGACATCTGTAATATGCAAGGTCTTGGAAAGAATTTTGAAGGAGAAAGTAGTTAAGGACATTGAGGTCAATGGTAATTGGGACAAAATACAACATGGTTTTACAAAAGGTAGATTGTGCCAAACCAACCTGATCTCCTTCTTTGAGAAGGTAACAGATTTTTTTTAGACAAAGGAAACACAGTGGATCTAATTTACCTCGATTTCAGTAAGGCATTTGATATGGTTCCACATGGGGAATTATTAGCTAAATTGGAAAAGATGGGGATCAATATGAAAATTGAAAGGTGGATAAGGAACTGGTTAAAGGGGAGACTACAGCGGGTCATACTGAAAGGTGAACTGTCAGGCTGGAAGGAGGTTACTAGTGGAGTTCCTCAGGGATCGGTTTTGGGACCAATCTTATTTAATCTTTTCATTACTGACCTTGGCACAAAAAGTGGGTATGTGCTAATAAAGTTTGCGGATGACACAAAGCTGGGAGGTATTGCCAATACAGAGAAGGACCAGGATATCATACAGGAAGATCTGGATGACCTTGTAAACTGGAGTAATAGGATGAAATTTAATAGTGAAAAGTGCAAGGTCATGCATTTAGGGATTAATAACAAGATTTTTTGTTATAAACTGGGGACGCATCAGTTGGAAGTAACAGAGGAGGAGAAGGACCTGGGAGTATTGGTTGATCACAGGATGACTATGAGCCGCCAATGTGATATGGCTGTGAAAAAAGCTAATGTGGTCTTGGATTGCATCAGGTGAGGTATTTCCAGTAGAGATAAGGAGGTGTTACTACCGTTGTACAAGGCACTGGTGAGACCTCATCTTGAATATTGTGTGCAGTTCTGTTCTCCCATGTTTAAGAAGGATGAATTCAAACTGGAACAGGTACAGAGAAGGGCTACTAGGATGATCCGAGGAATGGAAAACCTATCTTATGAAAGGAGACTCAAAGAGCTTGGCTTGTTTAGCCTAACCAAAAGAAGGCTGAGGGGAGATACGATTGCTCTTTATAAACATATCAGAGGGATAAATATCAGGGAGGGAGAGGAATTATTTAAACTCAGTACCAATGTGGACACAAGAACAAATGGATATAAAACTGGACATCAGGAAGTTTAGACTTGAAATTAGACGAAGGTTTCTAACCATCAGAGGAGTGAAGTTCTGGAACAGCCTTCCAAGGGGAGCAGCGGGGTCAAAAGACATATCTGGCTTCAAGACTAAGCATGATAACTTTATGGAGGGGATGGTATGATGGGATAGCCTAATTTGGGCAATTAATTGATCTTTGACTATTAGTGGTAAATATGCCCAATGGCCTGTGATGGGATGTTAGATGGGGTGGGATCTGAGTTACTACAGAGAATTCTTTCCTGGGTGCTGGCTGGTGAGTCTTGCCCACACGCTTAGGATTTAGCTGATCGCCATATTTGGGGTCGTGAAGGAATTTTCCTCCAGGGCAGATTGGCAGAGGCCCTGGGGGTTTTTCGCCTTCCTCTGCAGCGTGGGGCATGGGTCACTTGCTGGAGGATTCTCTGCACCTTGAGGTCTTTAAACCATGATTTGAGGACTTCAGTAGCTCAGACATAGGTTAGGGGTTTGTTACAGGAGTGGGTGGGTGAGATTCTGTGGCCTGCGTTGTGCAGGAGGTCAGACTAGACGATCATAATGGTCCCTACCTTAAAGTCTATGAGTCTGAGGCTACGTCTTCACTACCCGCCGATCCGGCGGGTAGCAATCGGTTTATCGGGGATCGACTTACCGCGTCTCGTGAGGACGCGGTAAAATCGATCCCTGATCGCTCTGCCGTCGACTCCGGAAATCCACCTCGACAAGAGGCGGCAGCGGAGTCGGCGGCAGCGCGGCAGCGGTCGGCTTTCCCCCGTCCTCACCACCAGGTAAGCCGACCTAAAATACGCAACTTCAGCTACGGTATTCACGTAGCTGAAGTTGCGTATCTTAGGTCGGAACCCCGCTGTAGTGTAGACCTAGCCTGAGTCTATGTGCAGTCACGCAGCCTTTTCCAGCAGTATGTGTTGGGTGCCCACGGCAGCTGGCAGAGAGTTAAATCACTGTAGGGCACGGGGCGGGACTGGGGAAGACCTGGCTGGTCACTCCTACCGTGCGCTGGGCTCAGCTGCTAGTCCCGGCTGGGGCTGGGGAGGACAGGATTTCCTCTTCCTTTGCACGGCATCCAGGCCTGGGTCAGACCCACCCCCAGATTTCTCCCCAAGCTGCAGGAAGCTCTGCAAACACAACAGTCCCCCACCCCGTTTCCTGCACCCATCGCTCCTCAGTTGCAGGGGGAGGGTTCACTACGGGGAGCTGCTCCCCCAACCGCTGTGCATCCAGACCCCCCTCATACTCTCCCGCCAAGCCCCCATGCACCCAGAACCCCCCTGAGGAGCCCCACTACCCCTGCACCTGGACCACCCCGATGAGCCACTCGCACCTGTATCCCCACCCCACCAAGCTCCAACCAACTGCCCCGGATCCCCACCCCACTGAGCTCCACTCCCCCAGCATCTGGATCCCCCACTGAGCCCCCCACACCCAGACCCCCCTGCCGAGCTCTATCCCCCCCATACCCAGACACCCCCCCTCATAGAGCCCCAGCCACCTTCACCTGGACCCCCCTGCAGCATCCCATTACCGTTGCATCCAAAAAACCCCAACAAGCCCCTGTGCATCCAGATCCCCCCCGCACCTGGATCCCCCACTGAGCCGCCCGCACCCAGATGGCCCCACACAGAACCCTCTCAACCCACACCTGGATCCCCCCACACTAAATTCCTCCATACTTGGATTCTGCCAGGCTGAGCCTGCTTGCCCACACCTGGTGCACCTGGCATGGAGGGGCAAGGCACTGGGGTATTTCTGGGGCAGGCCCGGTCCTTGTGCTGTGTCTGGGTTGGGTGCAGCCTCACCGCTGAGTCCATGTCCTGCGGGGAGCTGCAGAGTGATCTCCCACCTCTGTGCAGCCAGTGGCCTGTGCTCCCCAATGCCATGCTGGAGCCTCAACGTTTATTTGACAAATAAAATTTGCAGAATTTTAAAATATTGTGTGCAAAAATTTTATTTTTTTGGCACAGAATTTTTAATTGTTGTCACAGAATGCCCTCAGGAGTTGTGTGTGTGTGTGTGTGTACCAGGGTGGGGTAGGAGGAGAGCAAGGAATCCCCCATCTTCATGTATGTTTGTGATTGGGGGAAACCTGCAAGGATCCCCAGTTTCAGAGTGTGGTAGAGGGGCTGAGGAGGCAACCATATGTCTTGGAACTCTTAATTCTTCTTGAGTGATTGCACATGTGCATTCCACTGTAGGTGTGTGCATGCGCCAAGCACAGTTACTGGACATTTTTCCCTCAGTGGTACCCATCGGGATGGCTCAGGCACCTTCTGGTGCTGCAGGATCATAGTGACGGTATTAAGGGCCCAGCTGACCCCATGCCCCCTCAGTTCTTTCTTACCACCTGTGAATGTTGCTGGAACTGTTCTCCTATGGCAAGCTTTCTCAGTGATCTTCTTTTTTTTACATTGTTTTTGGTTAGTAGTTGTAAATAGTTAATTAGTTCTAGTCAGTTACTATAGTTTGTATATCATTGTTAGCGGAGTTTCGTGTGTACCCAGTGCTGAGACATGCCTCGGTCATCAGGCTTCAAGCCCTGTGCCTCCTGCAACAAGGCTATGCCCTTCAGCGACCCGCACTCTAGCTGCCTGAAGTGCTTGGGTGTGGCTCACATTGGGGACCGCTGCCAGATTTGCAGGGACTTTACACCCCTTACAAAGAAGGACTGGGAGGCCAGGTTAAAGTTTCTGCTTATGGAGGTGGCACTGAGACCTTCCTCCAAGCTGAGCTGGTCAGACTTGGCTGCAAGCACCTTGGTGTCAGTGAGGAGTGCTCCACCTACCGTGCAGGAGTCCAGCACCGTTTGCCATGCCCAGTGCTGAGGAAGAGGCACAAGAAGCAGCCAGCTGAGAGGGGACATTCCCCGACACCAAAGAAGGCCAGGCACGGGGAGCAGAGCAGAGTGCAAGCCAAGCCAAGCCACTCCTCTGCCTTGGCATCGCAGCAGTCAGCAGCATTGATTCTGCCCCTTATGCAGGCACTGTTGAGTTCAGTACTGAATGAACTGTCGGCGTCTGAGGGACAGCATGGTACCAGCGTTTTCCGCTGCCGCCAGGGACCTGTTATTGCCGTCAGTACCGGTGTCACCAGCACACATGAGTCAGTGGTATCAGTGTCAATGTGCAGGAGGAAGCATGTGGCCCCCCAGTTACTGTTCGGAACTGGGCACAGTGGTATTGTCTAAGGGGAAACCGACCATGCTGGCCCCAATGCAGGGTTCCTCGGTCTCCAGCATCAGTGGGAACCGCACCTCCTTGGTCACCAGACAGGTGACTTCAAGGAAGCACTACAGACCTCAGCAGTTCTCCCATCAAGACCCGCACAGGAAAAGAAGCAGGGGCTTTAGGCATAGACCATCCCCTTCTACATATGTCTGCCTCACCCAGATACCCAGAAAGCTCTAAACAGACCTTTTGATGGGATGCTCGAGGATGTTGTACCAGTTCCCATGTTTCTGGATCCTGTTTCCCTTTTATTTATGGACCGCCTGTCCCACTTCATCAGTGTGTGGTCCCATATCACCCCAGAACGTTGGGCGCTGAACACAGTGGAAGTTGGATATACCCTTCAGTTCATTTCTATCCCTCCTTCAATTAATTTCTATCCCTCTTCCCACCCTGCCTCCCCATCCCTCTTCAGGGACCCCTCTGACGAGCAACTTCTAGCCCAGGAGGTTCAATCTTTCCTTCGGGTGGGATCCATGGAAGAGGTTCCACAGAATGTAAGGGGGAAGGGGGTTCTACTCCCGTTATTTCCTAAACCTGAAAGCCAAGGGTGGTCTCAGACCTATTCTAGACCTGCGCCAGCTCAACAACTACCTCAAGAAATTAAAGTTCCGCAAGTTTCCCTGGCTTCCATTATTTCCTCCCTGTATCCCGGGAACTGGGACACCACCCTTGATTTAGGAGACGCCTACTTTCATATATCGATCTGCCAAGGCCACAAAAGGTTCCTCAGGTTCATTGTGAACCACATGCACTACCTATTTGCAGTACTCCCGTTCGGCTTGTTAGCGACTCTGCAGGTGTTTTCAAAACCATGGCGGTAGTGACTGCCTTCCTGAGGAGACCGGGGGAGTACGAGTCTACCTGTATCTGGACGACTGGCTAGTCACAAGTCAGTCCAGGGCTCAGGTGGAGTCCAGTGTCCACATCATCCAATCAACATTCAAGGCCCTAGGCCTGCTAATAAATGTAAAGAGGTCTACCCTCACTCTGATAGAGTTTATTGGACCGGTACTCGACTCTACAGGCCAGAGTAGGGTGACCAGATGTCCCGTTTTTATAGGGACAGTCCCATTTTTTGGGACTTTTTCTTATATAGGTGCCCATTGCCCCCCACCCCTGTCCTGTTTTTTCACAGGTGCTAGCTGGTCACCCTAGGCCAGAGCCTTCCTCCCAGAAGGTCAGTTTCAAACAATCATGTCCCTGATAGTACACCTCAAGGGCCTCCAGACCTGATTACAACAGCCTGAAATTGTCGGAGGCTTTTGGGTCACATGGCCTCATGTACATACATAGTGCAGCACGCAAGACTGCATCTCAGACCCCTCCAGGCACGTCTGGCCTCGGTGTACTCACCAAACTGCCACTATCTGGACTCGGTTCTTACAGTACCTTCCCCGGTCCTCACCTCCCTCAACTGGTGGCTAGATCCACTTGCTCTTTGCGCGGGTGTCCCCTTTTCATGGTCCCAACCATCAATATCCTTGGCTCAGACACATCAGCACTAGGCTGGGGAGCTCACCTGGGACCCTCAGAATTCAAGGTCTTTGGTCTCCAGAAGAGCTCTTACTACACAGCAATGTCAGAGAGTTCAGGGCAGTTCACCTGGCCTGTCAGGTGTTCCTGCTTCACATTACAGGCAAGAGCATGTTGGTTCTTATGGACAACACTGCAGACAAATTCTATCTCAACAGGCAGGGAGGGGCTCGCTCTTCCCCCCCTCTCTTAAGAGGCAATTCAGCTGTGGGACTTCTGCATAGCCCACTCAGTCCACCTCGAGGCTTCTCACCTGCGGGGGGTACAGAATGAACTGGCAGATAGCCTCAGAAGGTCTTTCTTCAGTCACCCCAAGTGGTCCCTTTGCCTGGAAATCGTGAGGGATGTTTTCCAGCAATGGGGTTTTCCCAGATAGACCTGTTTGCAACCTGGTACAACAGGAAGTGTCACCAGTTCGCCTTCCTGCAAGGTCCCAGCCTGGAATCTCTTATGGACGCCTTCCTATTCCAGTGGATAGGTCACATGTACTATTCTCTCCTTCCTGTCCCACTTGCGCACAAGGTCCTACAAAAGATCAATCAGAACTGGGTGCGTCTCATTCTAATACCCCTCTACATCGGAATTGGCTGGAAAGAAGGAACTGAGGGGGCGCGGGGTTGGCTGTACCCTTTATACTGGCGCTATGAGCATGCAGCAACAGAAGGCACCCGAGCTGCCCTGACAGGTACCAGTGAGGGGAAAATGTCCAGCAGCTGTGCTCAGGGCACGCACATACCTACAGTGGAATGGACATGTGTAACCTATCTCGAAGAACAGTAGTTACAGAAAGGTTAGTAACTTTTTTCTCTCAACAAGAAAACAGTGAATTGCCTCTCTTGTGCCCATGAACTTCTGTGTCACCGCTCTCCATTGAGAGTTACTGAGCAGATGCCCATAGAATTCTAGTGAGGCTACGCTTTTCATTTTTGTTCTGTGTTTATTTTATTGCCATTTCACTACGGTCTGATGTGTAGCTCCAGTATGAAGATATCATTCTTTTTCAATTGATTTTAAATGCATGAGGAGCACAGAAAGCAGAAAAGCTGTGAGCAAGTGGTTAAAGAGGAAAGTAATATGTAGGGGTAGATTGTAGCCGTCCCCGTGCAGGTTCGCAAGGGATTGAAGCCCCATCACTTGAGATATTTAAAATTAGGCTGGATAAAACAGTAGAAAATGTCCAAGAGGAAGCAAACCTGCCCAAGTACAGAGATTAACTAGATCAGTGGTTCTCAACCTTTTTTCATTTGCAGACCCCTAAAAATTTTCAAATGGTGGCATGGACCCCTTTGGAAATCTTAGATATAGTCTGCGGACCCCCAGAGGTCTGCTGACCCCAGGTTGAGAACCACTGAACTAGATGGTACAGGAGCTCTTACAATTCTGGATTCTATGAAATTTCTACATTTAAAAATGATTGGAAACTTCATAGTGAAAGTCCATCTAGCGCGCTGCTCTATAGGTTAATTTTTTTGGAGAATGTGCAGTGTAGTTTTCACAGTAAACCATAATACTGAGGGCTTGTTGTCGTGGGACGTTACTGCACAGCAAGCCAGAGTGTGAATCTACAGTTCACCAGTTTGCCACACAGTAAAGTCCTGTGTGGACACTGCTACAGCACACTAAAAGTTCTGAATGTGCTTTTGATGTACTGCTGTTTGAAACTGGAGTACATCAATGTACTATGGAACTTTTAGTGTGCTGTAGCAATGTCCACATGGGATATTACAGGCAAACTAGTGTGCTGTGGATTCACATCCTGTCTTGTTGTGCTGTGGAGTAACATTGCATGTAGACAAGCCCTGATACAGTGTTCTGAAAGGTGTATAACAGGCTCCAATGAACTTCCAGGTTTGATAGCTTAGCTTTTTAAAAATGTTTTGAATGTAGATGGGATCCCACTTTTGAAACTTTCGTTTCAGTGATGAACGTTATCTTTTCTGTAATCATTTTATTTCAATTGTTTACTTTCTGTTAATTTATCAGTTAAATCAAAAATCCAATCTCTTAACTATAACTAGGGAAAAAGTTAACTCACTTCCCAAACAAAACTACAGTAAATACACTTTATTGAATTATCTATGCTATGTTTTCAACTGTGCTCCTCCCTGGAAATGTTTGTGCATTTGTGTGCCTGCCATTTAGTGTAAATTGATGCAGTCCAAAAAAAAAAAGCATTTCTGGCATCTCTTGAAGAACAAGAGATAAATCCTCTTTGACGGAGGTGGCTTGGCATTACCCAGAGAGAGGGCAATGAACTCCCCCAAAGGCAAAGGAAATACCCGGCATCACTTCGCAGCCTGGTATACCTTATAAAGTGTTCTTAGTATAAGTTGTCTCCCTCCCTTCCCACCTCCATAAAGAGATGCCAAACACTTCTTAAATCAAGGTCCTGAGATTAGATGAGATACAGAATAATCATGTATATACATACACCACTCACTAATCTCCTAAAATCCTATCTCAGGACAAGCTGGGCTCAGTGTGAAATATGGGAAGGATTCTTTGCTGGTGATCTCTTCATTGGTTATTGCAAAGTCCTGGTAAGGATTATAGAGGGGATATCCTTAGAAGATTATAGGAGTGTTTGTCCAGGGCACAGGATTGAACCTCGGAAAAGTGAGCAGATCTTCAGATGTCTCTCAACTTGCAAAGGAAGGGGGGGAAAAAAGAGAGGTTTAATATTTTTTACTATCTTTTATATACAGCAGAAAAAGAACACAGCTTTTTATGACTCTTGTTTCTCTTCAGAGGACCTAGTGGATGGAGCACTGGACTGAGATTCAGGAGACCTTGGTTCTATTCCAGACTCTGCCACTAGCCTACTGGGTAACCCTGGACAGGTCACTTCACCTCTCTGTGTCTCAGTTTGCCTATCTGTAAAATGGAGATAATGACACTGACCAGCTTTGGAAAGTGTTTTGAGATCTACAGATGAAAAGCTCAATATAAGAATTAGGTAGTTATTTATTTATTATAAAACATAGCAAGACACATTGTCTGCCCCAACCAGCTTCAAATCTCAGGCACAAAGACAGAAATTCAGGTAAGGAAAGGTATGGAGATAAAACCGGTGGGGGAAAAAAAACAAGATAGGAAGGATTCCTGGAAGGAAGTGGGTTTTAAAGGAAGGATTTTAAGAAGTAGAGAGAATGTTTGATAGATAACAAGTGGTGGCATGAAAAAAAGTATGAAGCTGAGAGAAGGCGATAAAAAGAATAGCATGGAGAGAGGAGTGTAGGGAAGAAGGAGGTAGGAGTGGGTGAGATATATAGAAGTTTGAACTGAGTCAGGGGTTTCAAGTAATATGGAGGAATTGATTGTTACACTTGAAGGAGGAATTATGGGGTGAAATTCTATGGCCTTTGTTATGCAGGAGCTCAGACCAGATGATCACAATGGCCCCTAATGGACTTAAAACCTATGAAAATAACATTCATAGTGTCCAAAAGAAGGAAAAAGAAATAAAGTGGACAGAAACTAGTAAGGATTAGAAACAGAGGCAACTCTGATTTAGTGACAAAATCCAGACTAGATAGCTAACTGTGTTAATACAGCTATCTTTCTTAGTATCCCTGAAGATGAACCTATGGTATAGCCTGGCTACAGAACCTCAGTTTGTTCTCCAGTTCCCCCACCACTCAGATGCCAGAGAGGTATCACTCATTCCGCAGTGGTGGGTTTCATATAAGAACCTAGATAAACAATAATTAGGACCCTACCAAATTCACTGTCCGTTTTGGTCAATTTAACTGTCATAGGATTTTAAAAATAGCAGTCAAGCGATTAAAAAAATTAATCGCAATTAATCGTGCAATTAATCACACTGTTAAACAATAATAGAGTACCATTTATTTAAATATTTTTGGATGTTTTCTACATTTTCAAATATATTGATTTCAATTACAACACAGAATACAAAGTGTACAGTGTTCACTTTATATTTATATTTTATTACAAATATTTGCACTGTAAAAAACAAAAGAAATAGTTTTTTCAATTCACCTCATACTGTACTATAGTGCAATCTCTTTATCATGAAAGTTGAACTTACAAATGTAGAATTATGTACAAAAAATAACTTCATTCAAAAATAAAACAATGTAAAACTTTAGAGCATTCAAGTCCACTCAGTCCTACTTCAGCCAATCGCTCAGACAAAACAAGTTTGGTTACAATTCGCAGGAGATAATGCTGCCTGCTTCTTGTTTACAATGTCACCTGAAAGTGAGAACAGATGTTTGCATGGCACTGTTATAGCTGGCGTTGCAAGATATTTACGCGCCAGATGCACTAAAGATTCACATGTCCCTTCATGCTTCAACTACCATTTCAGAGGACATGTTTCCATGCTGATGATGAGTTCTGCTCGATAACGATCCAAAGTAGTGCGGACCAACGCATGTTCATTTTCATCATCTGAGTCAGATGCCACCAGCAGAAGGTTGATTTTCTTTTTTGGTGGTTCGGGTTCTGTAGTTTTTGCATCTGAGTGTTGCTCTTTTAAGACTTCTGAAAGCGTGCTCCACACCTCATCCCTCTCAGATTTTGGACGGCACTTCAGATTCTTAAACCTTGAGTCAATTGCTGTAGCTATTTTTAGAAATCTCACAATGGTACCGTCTTTGCGTTTTGTCAAATCTGCAGTGAAAGTGTTCTTAAAACAAACAACATGTGCTAGGTCATCATCCGAGACTGCTATAACATGAAATATATGGCAGAATGCGAGTAAGACAGAACAGGAGACATACAGTTCTCCCCCAAGGTGTTCAGTCACAAATTAAATTAACACATTATTTTTTTAATGAGCATCATCAGCATGGAGGAATGACCTCTGGAATGGTGGCCGAAGCATGAAGGGGCATACAAGTGTTTAGCATATCTGGCACATAAATACCTTGCAACGCCGGCTACACAAGTGCCATGCGAATGCCTGTTCTCACTTTCAGGTGACATTGTAAATAAGAAGCAGGCAGCAGTATCTTCCGTAAATGTAAATTAACTTGTTTGTCTTAGTGATTGGCTGAGCAAGAAGTAGGACTGAGTGGACTTGTAGTCTCTAAAGTTTTGCATTGTTTTGTTTTTGAGTGCAGTTACGTAATAAAAAAAAATCTATATTTGTAAATTACACTTTCATGATAAAGAGATTGCACTGCAGTACTTGTATGAGGTGAATTGAAAAATACTATTTCTTTTGTTTATCATTTTTACAGTGCAAATATTTGTAATCAAAAATATAATATAAAGTGGGCATTGTATACTTTGTATTCTGTGTTCTAATAGAAATCAATATATTTGAATAGAAAAACATCAAAAAATATGTAATAAATTTCAACTGGTATTCTATTGTTTAACAGTGCAATTAACGATTAATTTTTTTAATCGCGATTTATTTTTTGAGTTAATGGCGTGAATTAACTGCGATTAATAGACAGCCCTAAAAATAGTAAATTTCATGATTTCAGCTATTTAAATCTGAAATTTCACGGTGTTGTAATTGTAGGGGTCCTGACCCAAAAAGGAGTTGGGGAGGCACAATGTTATTGGGGGGGGGGGCTTGCAGTCCTGCTACCCTTACTTCTGCGCTGCTGCTGGCATCGGCACTACCTTCAGAGCTGGGCAGCATAGAAGTAAGGATGGCATGTTATGGTATTGCCACCCATACTTCTGCGCTGCTGCCTGCAGAGCTGAGCCCCCTCAGCCAGCAGCCACCACTCCGGCTGCTCAGCTCTGAAGTCAGCAGCACAGAAGTAAGGGTGGCATGGTATGATATTGCCACCCTTACTTCTGCACTGCTGGCTGGGCACTGCCTTCAGAGCTGGGTGCCCGGCCAACAGTCGCCGCTCTCCAGCTGCCAAGCTCTTAAGGCAGCGCAGAAGTAAGGGTGGTAATACCACAACCCCCCTAAAATAACCTTATGACCCCCCTGCAACTCCCTTTTGGGCAGGACCCCCAATTTGAGAAATGCTGGTCTCCCCCGTGAAATCTGTATAGTATAGGGTAAAAGCACATAAAAGACCAGATTTCACAGGGGGGGAGACCAAATTTCATGGTCTGTGATGCGTTTTTCATGGTCCTGAATTTGGTTAGGCCCTAACAATAATTAATAAATACTTAACATTTATGAAGCTATTTAATCTTCAAAGCCTAGGAAAAACAGTAGCATAACTGGTTTGTTTATACAGGATTTTGCACATTTAAAGTGCTGTATAAGTGTTGAATGTAATGTTACCACTTTTGACCCGAGTGGCTAGCCAAAAATTTGGGATCTTTGCAGGTTGTTCCAGTTAGGAGGAGAAATTGACATTAGGTATTTCAGGCAATTTTGTTTATTTACAAAGAATGTACAAAGTCCTGTTTCCCTGAACACAGTAGGAAGCAAACAACAGGAGACAGTTCCTTTGTTTGCTATTCCAAACCTGTCTTTCCAGCCAGCACATAGGCACCGACTCCGTGAGTGCTCTGGGGCTGGAGCACCCACGGGGAAAAATTGGTGGGTGCTTTGAACCCATCAGCAGCCAAGCTCCCCACACCCCCTCCTCATCTTGCCTCCTCCCCTGAGCGCGCCACGTCCCCGCTTCTCCTCCCAGCGCTTGCTGCCGCAAAACAGCTGTTCTGCGGCGTAACAAGCTCTGGGAGGGAGCGGGGAGGAGCGGGAACACGGCGCGCTCAGGGGAGGAGGTGGGGAAGAGGTGAGGCCAGGGCGAGGATTTGGGGAAGGGGTTGGAATGGGGGCAGGGGGGAGGCAGGGCAGGGGTGGAGTTGGGGGCAGAGGCAGGTCGAGCACCCACCGGCGCCAGCAGAAGTCGGCGCCTATGAGACAGCACTCTGTACCCAGCCAGCTTTTTTCTCTTCACGTTCTCTCAGGCCTACATTACCAACCTGCTGTCAGGGCTGGCTTTAGGACCTGCGGGGCCCGATTCCGCGGTCCGGGTCTTCGGCGGCACTTCGGCAGCGGGGGGTCCGCTCCGCGTCTTCCGCGGCACTGAAGGACCCCCCACCGCCGAAATGCTGCTGAAGACCCCGGAGCAGCCCCCGCCGCCGAAATGCCGCTGGAGCGGACTGCCACCGGGTGAGCCTAATGTGCGGGTCCCTCTTAGACACGGGCGCGGGGAATCGGGGGAATTGGCCTAAAGCCGGCCCTGCCTGCTGTTACTGTCTGATTGGCTTTCTCTCTCTGCTTCAGCTTGTGCTGTTTCTCGCTCATTCTCTCACATAGATACCAAAACAGTTTCACCAATCAAAGTGCTAGCCCCTGCATTTGAAATCCCTTGGGCTTCTACTCAGATTTAGCTTCTACTCAGTTTTGCCATGTGCCTGTGTTCTGGGTGCTACTGCTACTGTTTCAGCCACCTGATTACAATGGCTTCTTTACATTTATCCTGATTGTAATGCAGTAGCCATGCCTGACCCATAACAACAAGGTTTAACTCAATCCATAAGAATAAGAATTGAAGTGCTAGTGACTGTTATAGTAAAGGTTGCTTGATTATTCTTATTATAAACCCTATTTTCATTTCTGAAACTTCCTCTTTCTGGCTGAAATCTTCTAGGTCTCATCTCTCCCTAAAGATGATTTTTAAAAGTTGGAGCTGAAACAACTATATCATATTTAGGTCCACAAGCGAGAAAACATTTTCCCACTTAAAAATAAGTGATTACACTTTTTTTAACCATGCTAGCACCAAAACAGTTGGGGCTAGGAAGTGTAAATATGGCAGAGAAATAGCCCTCTTTAGAAATGCTTGGTTTCATTGGGCAGAGATGTGCATCACTGAAAATTTTACTTTGCACATGTGTAATATTGGGGGTATAGGGTTTTTTAGTACTTTTAACCAGTGTTCTAAGGGAAGGAAGACTGCACTGCACATGCATACTTGTCTAGCATAGCTAACAGTGTGCTGAGAAGAGTTGTCTCAACTACTGGGCTGCTGTTAAGGTGCAAACTAAGGCCCTGATCCAGCAAACAATTACACATGTGATAACTTTATGCACGTGACATGTCCTGATAACTTCACACATAAGTTGTCCCATGTAAATCAAACACTTGTGTACATGTTTGCAGGATTAGGTAATAAATGTAGTTCTACCTCATTCTATCTACAACTACATACAAAAAACTACATTAACATACTTTTAATGTTGCAAATTAAACAATCAGAATGTAGGAAATGCTATAATTAAGGTGGCCTGTGTATTCTTAATTCTGCCCCCTTGTGCATTATGATTATGGATATGATTTTGTCACGGTAAAATTAGGCAAACTTCACGGAGCAGTCATGGTAAAAATATACAAAATCAGGGTATGGTCACGGTTGGGGCTGAAGCCGGAGCCGAAGAAGTCACAGAGATCTGTTAAAGTCATGGAATCTGTGACCTCCATGACCAAACCATATCCTTAGTTATGACACAGTTTTGAAGTATATGATTACATACTGTTTTTTCCTCATTCACTGCACAGGATGAATGGTGCTCACATCATGATAAGATACTCAATATTTTGTTTTATCCTCAATCTTCACCGTGTGGCCCCATGCTGTATTTACTGCACACCATTCAAACTATGCTCTGAATATGGAATTATTAATTTTGTCATGAACTTTTCTGTGGCACTCCTGATGGTAGAATCTTCACTCTTCACTAACATTAATGAATTTATCTTCACAACATCCCTATGAGGTAAGGTGGTATTATTATTTCCATTTTACAGATGGGGAAATGAGGCACAGAGACATTAATTTCAGAAGTGTACGCAATTTTTGGGTGCCCAATTTGAGATGCCTATGCCCTGATTTTTCAGAGAACTTAATATTTTATAGCACTTTATAGGTTCAAAATATAACTCCCATTGACTTCAGTTGCAGCTGTGAGTGATGAGACCTAAGATCTGATTTACAAAAGTACTAAAGTTAGGCACCTAGAAAATGGGGACTACCCAATTGGTGACCACTTGTGAAGTAAGTGTTAGATTTAAATGTCTTTCCCAGCATCACATAGGAATTCTGTGGCAGAGGAATAGGATTCTATCCATGCTTCAGGGTGACATTCAACTGCATTAACCGCTAGACCATCCTTTCTCTTCCTGCAGTCCCCTGTCTCATTCATTACCTGGCTACTTTTCATAGATTCCTGTTTCACTCAAACACTGGGATACTTGGGAAGCAAAGTTGTAGATCTAGGAGTATTGGCATATTGATGACACAGCATACTCTATAGTATTTCACAAACAGAAGTTGGTCCAATAAAAGATATTACCTCAGCCACCTTGTCTCTCTAATATCCTGGAACCAACACGGCTACAGCTACATTGCATACAACAGTCTTTCCAAGCATTCTATCATAGGTTGAATGAAAGAGGTGATTGAACTGAGAATTTAAGAGACGTCACAGTTGAGAGCTAGACATCACATTCAGTAGTGCACTAGAAATGCAGACTTAGATCGAACTTTCAAGAAGGAGATGCAACTCCCACCATAACCGTTTGAGATGCACGCAAAAGAAATTGATGAAGTCAGCATAATACACTATCCACTTGTGCAAGATCTTGAGACAAGTCAACAGTTCCCCTTCATGGACAGGATCAGAAAACTACAAAAATATCTACTAGTATCAACATGCATATTTGGCCTTTGTCCATTGCCATATAGAAATTGTTTATCAGTTCTACAACCAGTCTCGTTTCCATAGTATGTCCAGGTCTGAAATCTGACTGGAAACCACCAAAGATATTGGTACAAATCAGTTTACCACTTCAGCAGAGAACTAATGTATTAATGCAGATTCAGTGCTCCTGAGTCATAGGCACCAATGAAATAAGTTACTGTTCCATACACTGTTATTGAAACTTGATGATATTATTTTGTTAATTTTTTAAATTAAAAGAGACACAAAAAAGTTGGGTTCTGCACAAACTCACTCCAAACTTTTTGAAACTTAATTTTCCTGTTCAGAATGTTAACTGGTGACATTTAATAAATTTGTAGGGAAAAAACTATCTTGAATCAAAGTCCTAACCTCTTTCCTTGGGTCAGCAGGGCTCAGCTAGAGGTAAGCAGCACAGGGGTACAAGCACCATATGTACAGTCATATTTTGACACTACGCTAGCTAACTTGGACACTAGCTTCAGTAAGATATAGGTGTATGAGTCTGTATGTTTATTTCTAGGAAATGGATTAAATGACCTAATGCCTCTAGGTCTTTTACACCTCAAATTTCTATGATCATTTTTATACGGGAATACAGAATTGACCTCAATCACCCCTTGCATGGATTTTTTTTCTTTTGGAATTGTTCCTCAGGCTCCAACTGTCCTAGCCTGTTGTATAACTGCCTTTGTGACATATATTTTCTGGGAGCCATTTCCAGACTGTTGGAATGTGCTAGCTGTGTCAAGCACATTTGCTGCCAAATACACAGGAACATGATCCTAAATTCATTAATTCCATAGATTATTCTATTGTGCAAATTTAAATAACCTATATAATGTCTCCCAAATCTTTGTTTTTAAGATTATTTTAATAATTTTGTTTACAAATGCATTTTGCTTATTTTATTTATATATTTTTAAACAGAACCATCTCAGTGTTTTTTCAGTGGTTAATCCACTTGCTTCAAGTATAACCTCCAGTATAACTTCTAGTCTGGCTTCCAGTATTGGATCAGATAATTCATCCCCAACAGCTCTCTCAGTTATCAGTGCCAAAGCTCTCCCATTCTACTCTGGCAGTAATACAGTTGAATCAGTTATAGGTAAGTCTGAGCATTTCCTCTTTTATTGCACGTTTTGTATTTTTTTCAAGATTATTCTATTTTAATATACGTTCAGAAAATGCATACTGAAAAGGGCGGTTACATTTTTACATATTTGCTTTATTATCTGCAATTAAAATTAATACTTGGAATTGAATTTAATGTTTTTCCAAATCAGCAGCTTTTGTAAATTCTCAGATGGAAATTTAGGAATTATCAACCTGGAACAGATCAGTGGACCATTTAATCTGGTATTCTGTTTCTGATAGTGGCCAATATTTAAGAAGTTATAAAACTTTGATAATGTATCTAATTGTGCTCTTATAGGAGAGGGGTTATTCTCCTGATTCCTGCTGGTGATCAGTTCATGCCATCGAACATGAGGACGGATATTATTTTACAATTTTATTCCAGCAAGTGTAATTGCCGATTATGTTCTATTAATAGAAATGTGAATTCTTTCTTTGAGCGATTGTCCCTATATATTCCATTCTTAATGCTCATGATATTGGAATCTTTTGGCCAGCAGCATCCATCGGGGCTGTGCATGCGCCCTGAATGTCCTTGTGCCCTGTACTGCCGGCATAAATGATAGAGCATGCCCAACTGTCCCTCAGATCCCTCTTCACCACACGTAGCTGGCAATGTCTGTGTCATGATGCACTCACAAGAACTTGCATGCATCTGAAAAAATGGGGTTTTTTACCCACAAAATCTTATTCCCAAATAAATCTGTTAGTCTTTAAGGTGCCACCAGACTCCACGTTGTTTTCACAAGAACTATTTTTTTACATAATTGTAAACAATTAGTATTACTAATATTTACTATAGTTAGTGTAGTTTTTGCCTGTTGGCATAAGGGCTTGTTGTTTTTGTTTTTGTTTTTATTTTCAGATTTTTGAGGGAAAGTATTTTTTCCTGGTACCAGTTATAATGTGTTTTCACGTCTCTGTGGCCCGCACCGCTTCCCGCAGCTCCCATTGGCCGGGAACGGTGAACTGCAGCCACTGGGAGCTGCGGGTGGCCGTGCAAATGTAAACAAACTGTCTGGCGACCCGCCAGCAGATTACCCTGATGGGCCACGTGCAGGCCGCAGATTGCCCTACTGTCCTAGAAAGTTTAATGAGAGCCCCATTTGAGCCGTTGGCAACTTGCTCTTTGCTATATTTATCTATGAAGATAATATTTAAGTAGCAATTATCAGCCAAAAGAACTGGGGAAATACAGGAACTTATTGCAGGCGTTCTTCATAAAATATTCCATAAGGATAAGGTCATCCTGAGGCCCCATCCCAAGTTCTTGCATAAAATAGTCGCCGATTTTCATTTGAACTAAATTAATTTGCCAGATTTCCGCCCCCCAAACACATTCTAATCAGGGGGAGGCTAGTTTACATATGTTAGATGTCTTTAGAGCACTTTTGTACTATTTACATAGGACTAAATCGTTTAGAGCCTCCTTAAGAAATTTTTATGGCATTTCTTGATGGGGCTCATTATTTCAACCCTCAGGCTTTTGATAGTTTCATTAGTCTATTATAAGCTAGCCAATTCAGATTTCACCAGTTCAGGTTAGGACTCATTTCAATAGGGCTCAGGCATCATCTGCGGCTTCCTTGGGAAGCATACCCATCTCAGAATTACACAGTGCAGCAACTTGGGGTTCAGTCCATAACTTTACAAAACATGTTCCCTCATTGAAGCATCAAGATATGATGCTGCTTTTGGCAGAGCTGTGCTACAGTCTTTGTTTAGGTGGACTCCAAACACCCACCTCCTCCTCATCAGGTCAGTGCTTGAGAGTCACCAAGAGTGGAGTATGTATGGAAAATCACTTGAAGAATAAGGAATGGTTACTTACTTTACAGTAACTGTGGTTGTTTGAGATGCTCCCTCCTTCCCTGCTACTATGGAGTCCCTTAACATCTGGATTCTGTATTGACAAAATAGCTAATGGGCGGTTGGGCCCACTCTACCCTTTGTGCCTTTGGTACAGGGCATGAGGACACTAGGGGCACATGCATGGCCCCAATAGGCATGGCTAGCCAAAAGAGTCTGGTCTCAAGATCATGGGGTCCATGCATATCAAGAGTGCAATATATGTATGGACAGCACATCTTGAAGAACCATCGTTATTTTAAGATAAGTGACTGTTTCTTCCTTTTTAGAACCTTCCTAAGCTGTTAGCCTCACTAATACATAAGTGAATTTCACAGCATAATTATACATTAGGTAAAAATTATCTTTTTAATTTTTAAGTTTGTTGGCTCCTCTTTTGTAGCCCAAAGTGTTTAACAGCTGTCTGTTCTCTTTATTAGTTAATTTGCTGTACTTTGATAACCGTTCCACTGGGCAGTTAGCTTGCTTAAAATGTTGAAAGGGCATATTCTTTGAGTATACAACATAACTACAATGTTAACTTTAACACGCTCAAGATTAAATTGCTGTATGCTACAGAAGATGGGTATTTTTCTGTACAAGAGTTCTCCATGACGGCTCATTCCCTCTTGCTCACATTGGTATAACTAATGTGAAATCCCTCATAATGCCCCTCTCTTCCAGCACACAAATCTTCCTGCCCAATTCCACTGAGTCCAATGGGTTTTGCAGCTAGAAGGGATAAAGGTATTTACCCTCTCAACTGAAAAATGCACCTGCACGACCCTGACAAGAACCCAGTGCTTACATCTCAGCCTTTAGAACCCATCCAATTCCTCCTGAGTGTTTCTTAGCTGCTAGTTAGGGCTGTGAAAGTTACATTCCTGGTATAATTTGCTTTGTTGTTTTAGTTAGCTAATAAATGTGAAAGCCAGGTGTGTCCTAAATAAAATTGGATTGCATCTTCTTAAATTTCTGTATTAGAAATTCAGTTAGATGGGTCAATTCTTACAATTAAAGCTCACATTTGAAGTTTCCTGTTATGAACATTATGTTTACATTCTTATCTATGAATGACTGTAGGAAAGTTGGGATAAAGATCCGCTAATTATTGTCATTCACAAAATTTTTATTCTTAAATCTGTCAGGAGCTCAGACAAATTTGGGAATAAAACGTGTGAAAAAACAAAATTTACAGGTGTTCAGCAATGAATTGTGCTATGATACATGCTGCTGTTTTGGGACCCAATTCAACTCCTATTAAAATCAATGGAAAGACTCTCTCTGACTTTAGAGCAGTGGTCCCCAAACTGTGGGGCATGACCCCTAGTGGGACATGGAGGAACGTTTTGGGGGTGTACAGTGGGCCAGCCCCCACGGTGGGACGGGGAGTGAGTGCCATGCTTCCAGCCCTGCTCCATCCCCAGACCAGCTCAGTCTCCAACCCTGTTCAGCCCCCAGTCCTGCTCCACCCCCAGCTCCACTCTGTCCCCAGACCAGCTCTGCTCTCATTCCCTCTCCAACCCCAGACCAGCTCCGCCTCTAGCCCCAGCTCCTCCCCCATCCCCAGTTCCGCCCCCAGCTCTGCCTTCAGCCCAAGCTCCACTGCTGAGGAAGCCTTGGCTGTGCAGTAATGGAGGGTGGGGAGGCGCGGACAGATTCCATTAATGGTAAGGGCGGGGGCATAACTAGAAATGTTTGTGCACCACTGCTTTAGAGAGTGAGTTAGAACTAACCCTTTGTGGTATGTGACATTTCAAGCCTATGGAGCTTTTTATCTGCGTTCTCAAATGAAACTATCTGCATGCCATTCAAACAGGTCTCTCGCTTTTTTTTCGTCCTTTACATGATAGATAAGATCTATCTGGATTGACAGAAGAGGATATATATTGCTTTAGAATTTGCTTTGTGTATGGCATTTTATACTGTGATTTTTACATGAATTTTATTAAGTTATCTAGTTTTATGATTTATACTGCATTATGGGTGTGCATGGTGCTTTACCATATTTAAGTACAATTAAGGTTGTGCTGAAAGCTGATTGATGCGTGAGAACGATTCTGAGGAGAATCCAATCAGGAGAAATTACACAGAAGAAACAATTCAATTAAAATCTATGATTATTTGTGGTGTGTGTGTAAGTAAAATGAAGCTCTGCCTGAGCTCAAGTTTATAATCTATGAGCATAGATGCTCTCATTCCCTCCTTCTTATTCTACCACCATCTTTATTCCAGCTATACCTTCAGTTCTTCTTCCCTTCTCATTCACCCAATACCTCACATTCGCTCTCACCTTCTTTCCAACACCCTCTCCCCATCCCATATCCTCTTCCTCACTTTCACTCAATAATTGACCCAGGCATTTTTCTTTCTCAAATCACTGTCTTTCCGCTTCCTTGGAAGGTGAGGTTATTTGCTCCTTCTACAAGGCAAGGAGGCATTTGTATTGTATTAAAGAGGCTTCCTTGCATGACAGACACTGGGCAGTGTGTAGTACCCATCAGCAATATACGTGGTTATGTATCTACATGGTTTTGGGGAACCTTGATTACTACTAATTTTAATTATGTATTGTATAAGTGTCCACTTTGTGTTATAGAGCACAGTGGACAGGGTACATGTCATAACAAATCATGGGGATGGGGGGGATGATGGGGTCCCTCTTTCATCACGTCATGATACAATTCAACTAGGGCTGTCGATTAATTGCAGTGAACTCAATACGATTAACTCAAAAAAATTAATTGTGATTAAAAAAATTAATTGCAATTAATCGTACTGTTCAAAAATAGAATACCAATTGAAATGTATTAAATATTTTTGGATGTTTTTCTACATTTTCAAATACATTGTTTTCTTTTACAACACAGAATACAAAGTATACAGTGCTCACTTTATATTATTATTTTTATTACAAATATTTGCACTGTAAAAATGATAAAAGAAATAGTATTTTTCAATTCATCTCATGCAAGTACTGTAGTACAATCTCTTTATTGTGAAAGTGTAACTTACAAATGTAGATTTCTTTATTGTTACATAACTGCACTCAAAAACACAATGTAAAACTTTAGAGACTACAAGTCCACTCGGTCCTACTTCTTGTTCAGCCAATCGCTAAGACAAACAAGGTTGTTTACATTTACGGGAGATACTGCTGTCTGCTTCTTATTTATAATGTGAGAAAGTGAGAACAGGTGTTCGCATGACACTTGTGTAGCCAGTGTTGCAAGGTATTTATGTGCCAGATATGCTAAACATTCATATGCCTCCTCATGCTTCGGCCACCATTACAGAGGACATGCTTCCATGCAGATGATGCTTGTTAAAAAAATAATGAATTAATTTAATTTGTGACTGAACTCCTTAGGGGAGAATTGTACGTCCCCTGCTCTGTCTTACCCGCATTCTGCCATATATTTCATGTTATAGCAGTCTCGGACGATGACCCAGCACATGTTCATTTTAAGAACACTTTCACAGCAGATTTGACAAAACGCAAAGACGGTACCAATGTGAGATTTCTAAAAATAGCTACAGCACTCAACCCAAGGTTTAAGAATCTGAAGTGCTGTCCAAAATCTGAGAGGGACGAGGTGTGGAGCATGCTTTCAGAAGTCTTAAAAGAGCAACACTCAGATGCAAAAACTACAGAATCTGCTGCTGGTGATGACTCAGATGATGAAAATGAACATGCGTCGGTCCGCACTACTTTGGATCGTTATCGTGCAGAACCCATCATCAGCATGGATGCATGTTCTCTGGAATGGTGACTGAAGCATGAAGGGACATGTGAATCTTTAGCGCAGGGGTCGGCAAACTTTCAGAAGTGGTGTGCCGAGTCTTCCAGGAAGGCATCCAACCCTCTCCTGGAACATTCAGAGAAATAATAATGTTTGTT
>NW_020664444.1:0-35171 GCF_002925995.2 Terrapene triunguis | reverse complement strand
AGGGTTACAAACAAAAGTAAAAATATGCTTTCTAATTGCTAAGACCTAACTTAACAAGCTACAGTCTTTGTTCAAGATCCTTACCAATCTTCCATTCCCAGAGACTTTAGCCCCCTTGTTAGATGGACCCGTCGTTATCAGCTTGCGAGAGCTCTGGCCTCTTGTGTCCAAGATGGCTTCTCCTCTCTCCTTATATCTTCCCAAACTTAACTGTTTTGTCCGGATGACCTCATGCTGTCCTTCTCTTCCTGTGGGCTTCCCAGCCCCCTGCTGATTCATATGTAAATGGGGCTTCCATTGTTTTTGGTCATACCTTGCTTAATTTCATTGGAGACAGGTAGATAGGTTTTCTCCCAGATAGGAGTTAAGGGAGTTATTTCTCCCTGTGTTTGGTCACAGATTTTAAAGCATAATATAATTAAGTATCCATATTTCCTCCTATAGTGTTAATATAGTACATACATTTCACAGTGATATTACTCTCCAATGTGTCTTTAGCTTTCATAAGACCTTAATTGACACACTTTTATAATACAGTAATATTATATCAGAGGGGTAGCCGTATTAGTCTGGATCTGTAAAAAGCAACAGAGGGTCCCGTGGCACCTTTAAGACTAACAGATGTATTGGAGCATAAGCTTTCGTGGGTGAATGCCCACTTCGTCAGACGCATGGGAAGTGGGCATTCACCCATGAAAGCTTATGCTCCAATACATCTGTTAGTCTTAAAGGTGCCACAGGACCCTCTGTTGCTTAATATTATATGCAATCAATTGATTCAATTACTTATCATTTGAAGTTCAGACCCCCTGTGATTATAGCCCAGATAAAGTTTTTCTCTCCTGTTGGGGGCATAGCTGCCATACTAATTTCTCCCCAGCTTGATAGCTTGTTTACCTTTTATGTAAATGGACCGTCATTGTCTCTGCCTGAGACAAATGTACTTTCTTTTGTCTAGGGCAAACTGGGCTCATGCATTGCTTGCCAAACACATTTTAAGAACATAATGCTAACATGTATTCATAATCCTTTGTACACACCCGGTGCATACAGCATTCAAGAATATTAATGTTCAGTGAGTTATTAATTTTCCAACTATACCCTTACATGACATCTTTTATATACAGATTATAACAACAGTATTAGGTGCAGTGAGTATTTCAGGCTTGACAAGAGCTGTTGACACAGAGTAGTGAACTACAGATGATATTATAGCATAAGGGACAAAGACTAAAACACAGAGTAGTATCCCAAAATGCAAGCAATATAAATCCCCATGAGTTTATTCAGTTAAGGCAGGGGTGGCCAACCTGTGGCTCCGGAGCCACATGCGGCTCTTCAGAAGTTAATATGCGGCTCCTTGTATAGGCACCGACTCCAGGGCTGGAGCTAAAGGTGCCAACTTTCCAATGTGCCGGGGGGTGCTCTCTGCTCAACCCCTGGCACTGCCACAGGCCCTGCCCCCACTCCACCCCTTCCCACACCCTACCCTGAGCCTGCCATGCCCTCGCTCCTCCCTCCTCCCCCTCCCAGAGCCTCTGCATGCCACGAAACAGCTGATCGGGAGGGATGGGGAGGCGCTGATCGGGTGGGCTACCGGTGGGCGGCGGGGGGGGAATTGATGTGGGGCTTTTATTTTACAGTATAGTATTGTTTTTATTTTGAATTACATTTGGGGGGGCACCATAATCTTTTCAGTGCTTAGGATCTCTAAAGATCTTAATCCGGCCCTGCCTACATCCATCCTTCAGGTAAGGGGATAAAACTTCACAGGGCTGTTGCTGTTGTTTTTCTCAGCATGAAACCCAGTTGGTCAGGACTAAAGGTAAGGGGAACTCTGGCAGTCCCTTTTCTCGCAGCTTCAAGCTCAGGGCCCCAACAAAATGCAGATGGGGAAAACAACTCTAACTTCTTCTTTGAGTAGTGCCCCTATGGGTGCTCCACTGTAGGTGTATCTGTGCCCCTACACCTCTAATCAGAGATTTTAGGTAGCAGTGTCTGTTCAGCCTGCATATGCGCTTACCGTCCCTCATAGTCTGCCTCAATGCTATCTATCAGTGTGCAGGTGAACCTTCCCTCAGTTCCTTCTGGCCCGCCTTTGGCCTTGGATGGGGTGAGAAGTTGTCCCTTCCTTATCTGCATCATTAGCATAAGTAGTGGTTGTTTTTGTTTCCTTTGTTCTCCTTAATAGTTAGTGTTTCCTTTTTACCCTGTTGGGATAAAGAAAAAAAGAAAAGAAAAATAACTTTAGTTTACATTGCCTGCCCTGTCTGGGTGGATTCCCCCCCCCGGGGGTGGGGATGTTTAGAAGACTTTCTAAGTTCTTTAAATTTAAAAAAGAAAAGAAGAGGAAAGAATAACTTTCTTCTGCATTTCTCACTGCTAGAGGGTGACACACACCCCGGGGGGTGAGGGGGGGGGCATGCCAGGCTTCCCCAGCTTCAAGAGGTGCCTCTTCCACAAGGAGTTGATTCCTGTAACGGACAGAAACTCTCACTATGTCCAGTGCCTGGGAGAGTCCCATATCTCTTAGAAGTGCTCTCTCTGCAACCAGCAAAAGCTGAGGTCTTGCAAGAATTGGGAGCTGAAGTTAAAACTCTTCCTTATGGAGAAGGCAGGTCAGCCTGCAGGGGACACCAGTGCAGACCCCAGATCATCTCTGGAGCCTTGAATTTCAAAGGGGGTAGGGTCATGGAAAAGACCAGCAGATTCCACCCATAAAGGGCTCCAAGCCCCCCAACAGAGTCATTGGCCAGCCAGAGGGGTTCCCTAGTGCGATTAGCCACCTCGGTACCGGCAGCTCTGAAGCGTAGTACCCATAAGCATCAGGGTGCCTCTGCTATGAGCTCTGCCACACTGCCTAGAGACACCAGTGCCTTGTCTGGAGTTTATCGGCGCCAACCTCGATGCAGCACAAGCGAGAGCATTTCTCCTGCTACACAGATTCACCACCTTTTGGAGTCTCATAGAGACAGTCCAGGCCAACCCTCAAACATTAGCCAGGAACTGCCTGCAGCTGCCAGTTCATATGCCAGCATGCACCTTTGTCACCCCCTAATTCCTGCATATTCATGATGTGTCTTCAGATGTGGCTCACTTCTGTCTATTCCCCAAACAGGGACAGACTAACCAAAATGCTATCACAGCCTTCCACAGTAAGGCATTCCCTGAACTGGTGGAAAGACCCATCCAATGTCTGAGCAAGTGCTCCATTTGTGCAACCGCTACCAATGCTGACTCTAATGACAGATGCTTCCCTAATAGGCCACAAGGTTCAAGGCAAGCAGTCTTCCACAGAAGCAACCCTCCATATCAATCTCTTGGAACTAAAGGCCATCAGGAATGCTGTGCACACTTTCTGCCTTTCATGAAGAATACCCACCCAAAAGTTATGGCAGACAATATGACCTATATGTCTTACATAAATTGCCAGGAGGGTGCCAGATCTTCCTCCCTCTGCGTGGAAACATTCAAACTTTGGAATTGGTGCATCCATCACAATGTGCTCATCTCAGCTGTCTATCTACCAGGGATACAGAATGTGACAGCTGACAGCCTCAGTTGGAACTTTTTTCACGACCACAAATGGGAACTGAACTCAAAGGTGCTTTGAGACATATTCACCCATTGAGGAACTCCAACTATGGATCTCTTCACTACTTACTGGAACAGGAAATGTCCTAGTTACTGCTCCAGGACTGGCCTGGGGAAACATTCACTGGAAGATGCTCTCATCCTCTCATGGGACAGGGTCCTTTTGTATGCCTTTCCTCCATTTCCTCTTCTGTCCAAGGTCCTGTTGAAAATTTGACGAGACAAAGTGAGGGTTATTCTGATTGCCCACTGCTGGCATACACAGGTCTGGTTCCCTTATCTGACACAGATGGCACTATGTCCTCCGGTTTGTCTTTGGCTCATTCCCCACCTGCTCGCTCAAAGCAGTGGGCTGATCCTTCACCCCAACCTGCAGGTCCTCCGCCTCCAGGCTTGGCTCCTTCTTGGTTCCAAGATTTAGAAGTAGAATTGTCTGACAAGGTGAAAGACGTGTTGCTGCACAGCCGAAAGTCAAGCGCTTGACGTACTTACCTACAAAAATGGAAACGATTCCAAGTTTGGTGTCATTCTAGCACACAGACCCAACCTTGTCTTCCCTCACTCTCATTTTAGACTACATTTTAGTCCTCAAGAAGTCAGAACTCTAACTCAGCTCCCTTAAGGTACGTCTTGCAGCCATAACGGCTTTCCACCATCAGGTAGATAGCTACTCGGTGTTCACTCACCTGCTGATGCATAGATTCCTTAAGGGCACTGGAAATCTCTTCCCGCATGTGAGACCACCTGCTCCAACCTGGGATCTTAACCTTGTTCTCAGAGCTTTGACTAGACCTCCCTTTGAGCCCATGGCAACTTGCTCGCTCTTACACCTGTCCCTGAAGACAGCATTTCTAATTGCCATCACCTCAGCTAGGCGCATAGGAGAAATAGCAGCCCTAATGGCACACCCACCATACACTGTCTTTTTTTGAAGACAAAGTAACTCTGAGGCCACATCGCAAGTTTCTCCCTAAAATTGCCTCCACTTTCCATATGAATCAACAGATTCATCTTCCTGTTTTTTTCCAAAAACCACATCGTGACAACAGGGAGGCGATTCTGCATATGCTAGATGTTAGAAAAGCACTAGCATTCTACAGGACTAAAGACTTCAGGAAGTCCCCTAAGCTATGCCTTTCATTCACGGAAAGAGCCAAAGGCTCCGCGATATCAGCTTAAAGACTATCCAAATGAGTCTTGGATTGCATTAATCACTGTTATCAAGAGTGCAATCTGTTGCCTCTGTTTGGAATCCGTACTCACTCCACAAGGTCAATTTCTACCTCTCTCTCATTCCTTAAAGATGTCCCTATCTCGGAAATCTGCAGAGCAGCAACTTGGGCCTCTGCCTACACTTTCACAGAACATTATGTGATCACTAGAGGTTTGGCCTCTGATACCATCTTCAGCTCCACAGTATTCTCCGTAGTAACAGACTCCACTCCGAAGCCCCAGCCCTCCATGGGGGATACTACTCTGAAGTCACCTACAGTGGAGCACCCATAGGTACTGTACTTGAAGAAGAGGAAGTTACTCACCTTGTGCAATAACAATGGTTCTTTGAGATGTGTGTCCCTATGGATGCTCCATAACCCACTCTCCTCCCCTCTATTTCAGAGTTCTGCATAAGGGGCTCTGCAGTAGAGGAGGAACTGAGGGGGTTCGCCCATGCAGTGCTAGATCGTCTCAAGGCAGACCACAAGGGAGGGAGAACACATGTGGGCTGAACAGACACTGCTACCTAAAATATCTGATTAGAGGTGCAGGGACGCAGATACACTTACAGCGGAGCACCCATAGGGACACACATCTCGAAGAACCATCATTACTGCACAAGGTGAATAACTTCCTCTTTAAACTGCAGCTGACATTTTCCCCCCCAGACCCTTTCTTTATTCCAAGTAACAGCTTGCTTTGTTATAGGGCAGAAGTGCTGTATCTGAACATTGGATTCTTACTTTTGCTCCCTGCTGGGGTTTTCATGTTGGGTGATGGAGAATTATTCAGATCCTTTCCAACCTAGTTCTCAGTGGCAATGGGAATGGGGCAGATGCAGGGTGAGTAATTAATTTGCCAATCCAGTCAAGGGTGGGTGTTTGAGGTAACCTTAATAGGGTTCTGTTTCATCTTGCAGTTTAGAGTGGCAATGATTAAGTTTTCATGCCAAACACTTTTTCTGATGTTTGTGGGGATGAAGATTGATGTAAAAAAGAACAAAACAAATCTGAAATTTAAATGGTTTCACCAAATTTTTAACTTACTTTTATAAGTGAAAAACTGTATCTCTATGTATAAGTTAACAGCTCAAAGTATTCACAATTGTTTTGTTGTAAATTGGGTATTTTTGAAAACAAAGCATTCTTTATTGTTTTTAACTTTATGTTCCACTCATCCACAAAAGTATATAACCTTTATAGACATTATTCATTTGTTTTCTAAATGCATTACATTCTTTTCAGAGTAAATACACATTCATGAAGAACTGGCTATATGGCTGTTGTATAATGTGATAGAATAGGAACAGTGTATTGCATTCATTAGAGAGACGAAGTGGGTGAGGTAATACAAGAGAGAGACAAGCTGATTCTTCAACTCTGTGTCAGGTTGAAAGCTTGTCTCTCTCACCAACAGAAGTTGGTTCAATAAAAGATATTAACTCACCCACCTAGTCTCTAATATCCTGGGACCAACACAGCTACAGGCACATTGCATATTGCATTCATTGGCAGATTCTGTGATTTAGGGCATGTGATTAGGGAGTTGCTGTGATTAGCTGGTGCATCTGAACAATTCGGTTTAAATTTGTATGTACCAGAGACCAGGAGACTGCAGACAAGTGAGTCAGCACTTACAGAGAGGGTAAGTTAGGCATCTGATTTCTTTCCGTTGAGAAATCAATGAAGAATATTAAATGGAAGATGTTTTCACCGACTTTATAATAAGTGCATAGTTGTTTTTCTAAAAAACATATTTAATGAGCTCTGAGATACAACTGAAAATAAGTGATTTTAAGCTATTCTTAAATTGCAGATTGTTTAAGATTGCAAATCCTGGTCAGTCTTATTTCTGATTATTTTAAAATAAAAGTAATAGAAATATAATTTAAGTTTTCATAACCAGTGTTTAAATTTGGCAATATTCAAGTAAATCATATTTTACTAAGAAAGATATTCTAGCTGAAATATTTTGGTTGGTTGGATGTAATGTAATGTTATTAATATGACAGTAAAATACATACCAGTGTAGTAAATTTGCTTTAATTTAAAAATTAAAATATTAAAAAGATCAAAATTGAACAAAATATTTGAAAATGAAATATAGCATTTTAAATAATACTTTATTGGCATGAGAAGCTGGACAGATGTTGCAAAGCACAATGACAAATCTGGGCTTTTCATGATATACTGTATTTGATTATTTTTGATGTTCCAGTTGAATTAGGTGTTGAGGTAAGCAGAATGTTGCTTCTCTTACTGTAAAATATTCTTATGGTGTGTGTGTGTTTTTGCATATATAAAAAAAATGTACTGAAGTTTCAGCTGTGTCTGTTAACAGAATCAGTAGAATTGGGCTAACTGGGATCTCTTTTATGCATACATTGCTGTGTTTACAGTGACTTATTGCCTTCTCTCTCTCTAAAGCAAGGACTTAGCCTCTTGAATTACTGGCATGTGTGAATATAATTGCCGGAGTTGTGATAGCTATGCCTTGTGTGTATGTGTATGAGTGCAGTGAAAATAATGTGCTCTATTTCTGTCACTGTCAAGACAACCCATTAGAAAACCCAGTTATTTAAGTGATATGTAACTTTGCCCTATGAGTGTGCTTTATGCTGGTGTTTGCCACAAAGCTCTAACTTTGAGCGATCTTGGTTTTAAACTAAAAGTTGTGAATTATATAAATATAACATCTTCTCGCCTCTATCTCTGTAAGCTTGCAAGACTAGGGTGGTTTGGTTACTATTCTAATTTAACAAAAAAATTCAATCAAATATGGCTAATTAGGGTTCATGATCTTCCTCTAATTCATTTTGGTATTTTGAGGGGGAAATATTAAACTAGCCAAGTGATTAAACTTTGAGGAATAGTTGCTGTGCATCTTCAGTATTTGCTGTTTATGAACATTAATATCGGTAAAATCCACCCTAAGTAATTTACATGAAAGATGAGTACTGTAGCTTTGGATGACACTGCAGCACATCATGGTATTCTGCTTTATGGTTTTTAATAATGCACAGGTGCATGTATTATACTTTTTTATATACTGGGAAAAATGAAATATAGAATGCACTCTCTTTAACTTAGCTCCAGTCAGGAAAATCCACTTAATAGGAATGCTTCTGAGGGAACTAATCTCCAGTGTTGTTCACTGGGAAGAATTGCTGCTTAGTAGTAACAGTAATAATGTTGGTTAATTGAGAAATAAGGTACAGCCCTTCCCACTGAATATAATTGGGATTTCTTGTTCAATGCAGAATTTCTGATCTCTGCAGAATCTGTCGTGGAACGTCTAAGCTTTACCGGCACTATCTTTGGAAAACAGAAAATTCACTGAAACATGACAATAGGTATGACCTTTCTCGGTGGAGTCCAGACCACTGAGGGACTATCGCCCTTGCCCTGCAACCTTGGGTGCCTTATAATGCCTTTCTGATGTAGCTCCCACCTGGGCCGCTCACAAACAGCCTTCCCGCAAGCAAGTCATGCCCTGAGTATCTGTATAGCTGAAGCCTGCCAGCACACTTCAGTCACACTCTGGCTTCCACCAGCCTTAGTTACTACATGCAGAGTGACCCCAACACACTCTCAGTCCCAGATTTTCTCCCCCAAAATGTGTATTCTATAGTGCGCTTGTCCAACCCTCTCCTAAACAGTTCACATAACAAAGGTCTGTTGTCCCTGAAAGGAAACAATATACATCAACTTGCCACCTTAAATGGAGTTACTCACACAGATTTAGAGAACAAAAAAAGTTTATTTAACGACAAAGAGGTTTCATAGAATCATAGAATATCAGGGTTGGAAGGGACCTCAGGATGTCATCTAGTCCAACCCCAATCCAATCCCCAACTAAATCATCCCAGCCAGGACTTTGTCAAGCCTGACCATAAAAACCTCTAAAGAAGGATATTCCACCAACTCCTTAAGTAACCATTCCAGTGCTTCATCATCCTCCTAGTGAAAATTTGTTTTCCTAATATCCAACCTAAACCTCCCCCACTGCAACTTGAGACCATTACTCCTTGTTCTGTCATCTGGTACCACTGAGAACAGTCTAGATCCATCCTCTTTGGAACCCCCTTTCAGGTAGTTGAAAGCAGCTGTCAAATCCCCCCTCATCCTTCTCTTCTACAGACTAAATAATCCCAGTTCCCTCAGCCTCTCCTCATAAGTCATGTGCTCCAGCCCCCTAATCATTTTTGTTGCCCTCCGCTGGACTCTTTCCAATTTTTCCACATCCTTCTTGTAGTGTGGGGCTCAAAACTCAACACAGCACTGCAGATGAGGCCTCACCAATGCCGAATAGAGGGGAATGATCACGTCCCTCGATCTGCTGGCAATGCTCCTACTTATACAGCCCAAAATGCCGTTAGCCTTCTTGGCAACAAGGGCACGCTGTTGACTCATATCCAGCTTCTCGTCCACTGTAACCCCTAGGTCCTTTTCTGCAGAACTGCTTCCTAACCCCTCGGTCCCTAGTCTGTAGCAGTGCATGGGATTCTTTCGTCCTAAGTGCAGGACTCTGCACTTGTCCTTGTTGAACCTCATCAGATTTCTTTTGGTCCAATCCTCTAATTTGTCTAGGTCCCTCTGTATCCTGTCCCTACCCTCCAGCATATCTACCACTCCTCCCAGTTTAGTGTCATCTGCAAACTTGCTGAGGGTGCAATCCATGCCATCCCCCAGATCATTAATGGAGATATTGAACAAAACCGGCCCCAGGACCAACCCTTGGGGCACTCCATTTGATATCGGCTGCCAACTAGACATGGAGCCAGTGATCACTACCCGTTGAGCCCGAAGATCTAGCCAGTTTTCTATCCACCTTATAGTCCATTCATCCAGCCCATACTTCTGTAACTTGCTGGCAAGAATACTGTGAGTGATTGTATCAAAAGCTTTGCTAAAGTCAAGGAATAACACGTACACTGCTTTTCCCTCATCCACAGAGCCAGTTATCTCATCATAGAAGGCAGTTAGGTTAGTCAGGCATGACTTGCCCTTGGTGAATCCATGCTGACTGTTCCTGATCACTTTCCTCTCCTCTAAGTGCTTCAAAATTGATTCCTTGAGGACCTGCTCCATGATTTTTCCAGGGACTGAGGTGAGGCTGACTGGCCTGTAGTTCCCCAGATCCTCCTCCTTCCCTTTTTTAAAGATGGGCACTACATTAGCCTTTTTCCAGTCATCCGGGACCTCCCCCAATTGCCATGAGTTTTCAAAGATAATGGCCAATGGCTCTGCAATCACATCCACCAACTCCTTTAGCACCCTCAGATGCAATGCATCCGGCCCCATGGACTTGTGCTCATCCAGCTTTTCTAAATAGTCCTGAACCACTTCTTTCTCCACAGAGGGCTGGTCACCTCCTCCCCATACTGTGCTGCCCAGTGCAGTTGTCTGGGAGCTGACCTTGTTCGTGAAGAGAGAGGCAAAAAAAGCATTGAGTACTTTAGTTTTTTCCACATCCTCTGTCACTAGGTTGCCTCCCCCATTCAGTAAGGGGCCCACACTTTCCTTGACCTTCTTCTTGTTGCTAACATACCTGTAGAAACCCTTCTTGTTACTCTTAACATCCCTTGCTAGCTGCAACTCCAAGTGTGATTTGGCCTTCCTGATTTCACTCCTGCATGCCTGAGCAATATTTTTATACTCCTCCCTGGTCATTTGTCCAATTTTCCACTTCTTGTAAGCTTCTTTTTTGTGTTTAAGATCAGCAAGGATTTCACTGTTAAGCCAAGCTGTTTGCCTGCCATATTTACTATTCTTTCTACACATCGGGATGGTTTGTTCCTGCAACCTCAATAAGGATTCTTTAAAATACAGCCAGCTCTCCTGGACTCCTTTCCCCCTCATGTTATTCTCCGAGGGGATCCTGCCCATCAGGATGAGTTTCAAGTGAGTACAAGTATTAAGGCATTAAAGTCTAGGGCAACTCTTCAGTCGCTGGGCATCTACAAGCCAGGACAAAAAAGAGGGTTCAGTCCCCAATCCAAGCATAGACTGCGCACATCTCAGTACGTGGCTCAATGCCACTATGAGCCACAGAGAAAGAAAGGCAAATTCCCCAAGCGTAAACCATCTGGCCCACAATCTTCATCATCCCAGCCCTCTACGTCCAAACACCAGTTTTGACGGGTGGGTCAAGGCACCGTTAGACCGCTCCGCCCAACTAATTCAGCAGACCATCGCTTTACACCCATTTGGTCACTGATTGGCAGCATTCCACAGTGCCTGGGAACGCATAACATTAGACTGATGGGTCTTTGAGATCGTTCAAACTGGGTACTCCATCCATTTTACCTCCCTTCTCCATCCCTCTTCAGGGACCCTTCTCATGAGAGTTTACTGCGATAAGAGGTAGATGGTCTTTTCCAGTTAGGAGCCATAGAACTGGTACCTCAAAATCTATGAGGCAAAGGGTTCTACTCTCATTATTTCCTAATACTCAAAAGGAAGGGAGGTTGGATACCCATACCAAACCTGAGAACTCTCAATAAGTGTGTCAATGCTCAAAAGTTCAAGATAGTCACCTTATCAACGATCATTCCAGCACTGGAACAGGGAGATAAGTGTCCTGAAGATCAGAGGTTGAAAACCAGTTTTCATATTTTCAGTCCTGCCGACTCTCAGATGATTTCTCAGATTCACTGTGGACCAAGAACACCACCAACACAGGGTGATTCCCTTCAGCCTATCATCGACCCTGAGAGTATTTTCCAAGGTCCTCTCAGTGGTGGCCAGTCACCTGCGCTCCAAAGGGATCATGATTTATCCATACCTGGATGACTGCCTCCTCAGAGCCCAATCCCTCCAAGAGGCTCACCAAGTCACCAAAGCTGCAATGCACTTGTTTATGGAACTTGGCCTACAGATCAACACCCAGAAATCAACCCTCACTCCAGTACAATGGCTGGAATTAATAGGTGCTGACTTCGACTCGTTACAGGCTAGACCTCTCTTGCCTCAACACAGGTTCCTCTCCTTGGTCACACTCATAGAGACCATTCAGAGCAGCCTGCAAATATCAGTCAGACTCAGTCTCCAACTCTCGAGGCATATGGCAGTGAGCACAGTGGTGATACCACATGCCAGGATTCACATGAAATGCTTTCAAATGTGGTTCCGCTCAGTTTACAGACCAAACAGACACAGACTAGACAAGCCCCTGTCACCACCCACTAGGATCAAAAACTCCATAGACTGGTGGAAGGACCCTGCCAATGTTTGGAAAGGGATCCTCCTTTTGCAAGCCCCACTGTCGTTACTTCTCACCACTGACACATCACAAATAGGATGGGGGCGTGAATCTAAACGGCCTCACGACACAAGGCAGGTGGTCGCCCATGGAGATATCTCTTCACATCAGTCTCCTCAAGCTAAGAGCAGTCAGGATCACCTCTGCCCATTTCCTCTCACTGATGAAAGGATCCCATATGAAGATCCTAATGGACAATATAGCCTGTCTGAACTACATTAAGTGATGGGGGAGCCAGATCTCCCTCCCTCTCTGTGGAAGCAATGAGGCTATGGAACTGGTTCATCTCCCATGACGTCCTACTGTCTACAGCTTACCTCCCAGGCACACAAAATTCAATAGCGGACAGTCAGTTGCAAATTCCCACACGACCACAAGTTGGAAATGGACTCAACAATACTTCATGACCTATTCAGATGTTGCGGGACACTGTCCACAGATGTGTTCGCCACTCACTTGAACAAGAAATGTTCACGCTACTGCTCCAGAGCGGGGATGGGACAGCAGTCCGTGGGCGATGCTCTCCTCCTCCCCTGGAATAGGGACCTTCTCTACAACTTTCCTACATTTTACTATGATATTATTAACAGTTTTTTCAAATGATACCTTACAAAGCATATTTTATACAAAGATTATTACAGTAGTGTGTAGGGTGTAAATATAGGAGTCTATTCTATTACAATAGGCCACCCCAATTAAGCAACTTCTGCTACGTGTATCTTGGCTTTATAAGAACAGTATTGTTCTGTGTTTATGTGAAAGAGATTTTCAAAGGCAAAAATGGGAACGAGGTTCCTAACTGTCATTTGTGCCTTTTGAAAATCTCCCCTGTAACATATTGTATAACTATTTTCTGAAGACTGACATCTTATTTCTTTGTTGCTTCATTCTTTTCAGGTACTCATGTTCCATTGAGATGTTAGCAACAGGTGGACACTTCGAATTGATGTACATGAGGCAACAAGTGATGCATTTTGCCTCAGCTGTCAATAATTAATTCTTATTAATATTTAAGAATGTGCCTGAGGTTTTAGAAGTCTTGGTAGATACATTTGTGAAATTCTGCAGGTGCAACAGTGCGGCAGAATTTTCTTTTTTTATTATATTTATCTACTTTCTCAGGCTGATTTTTTTTTTGTTTTGTTTTTTAAGGCAAGAAGATAAGACTGTTTTATATATAAAATGCATTATGTAAAGAAAACATCTGGGATCTGGGGCTCAATAATAGCATAGATTCAGTGTGCTACAGGAAGTCTATAAATTTCAGCGAAAAGATTACAGAGAATTATGAGATCATAAAAGTTAGAAATGGAAAAGACCAGTTGGATTATTTCTAGGAGGTCAGTGCAAGATTATTCCGCGCAATCATTTTCTAGTGTTTAGTCTTGCTTATTTTTAAAAGATTCAAATGATGGCCTTTTCACCAGATCTGTAGGGAAACTATGTTCCACAACCTAATATTGCTCACTTTCAGAAATTTTTTCTTAATGCTTTGTAATGAATAGAAAAGAACACAAAAGAATTCCTATTTGACAGAAATAAGTAATTTTTTTGCATGTGATAATTCTGTTTTTTGTTGAGTGATGGTATAATTCATTTCTTTTTGGGGAAATGGTGCACTGAAATTGCTAACTGGGGTCCAGTTAATTGAACTATTAAAGTTATGTTTTTGTGTGTCTTGGGGGACAATAAAATAAGCAGGAAAATATGATCAGAAGTAGTTTAAAACTGATAAAGACTACCCAGGAGCTGGCCTTCTTGATGTTTAAGAGGAAGGGCATTAATAGTATCTAAGCTAATGCCAGATAACACTTGGGAGTTCAAAAAGAGACTCTTAACAATCCGAAGAGGAGTAGAGCCTATCTGCATGGAGTCCAGGGGTAAGTGAGATGAGAGAGAAGGAAGCATGAGAGCTTAGATGCTGATTTGAACCTAGAGTTTTTAATCAAGGAAGTTAAGGAAGGACAAGGCTGGACTTATAGTTTGTGAGATCTTCTAAAGTGAATTTTTTGTATAACACTCATTCTGCCTACCCAGTGAGGTCCCATTAGGTGGAATTGTGAAGCTGTGTGATACACTGTTTTAATGTAATCTTTTTTCAGGATTGTGAATAAACTTATTTTTAGCTTGAGACTGCATTGGGGGATAAATTAATTGTGGTGCATTCTCAAAGGAAGACCGCATAATCAAAGGAAAATGTACATTGATGACCAGGGAAATTATTTTAATGGTGAGATCTTTTAGAATCTGGAAAGAAATGTTAGTCACAGTAATTCTGTTTGCCATAGTTCCTTCTCCTCCCTTTGTAGTCAAAGAGACAAAGCACCATGACGATGCTACCTATCAGGAACCAAGGAAGCAAAAGTTTTGCTAATTGTGCTGCGTATGTAAGGCCCCAGACCATCTACTTCCCTCAAGTCAGAGACATCCAAAGCATGAATTTATCTGAGATAAATGAGGTATAGCTGGGGGAGAGAATTCAGGAAAAAGATGAGTGGGAAGAGAGACAGCAACCTGATTTTTACAGCTTGATGATTTCCCCTTATTTTATGTCCATCTTTTCCAACTCTACTCACAGAGATACTATAGAACAGGGGTAGTCAATAGGCAGACCTCTGGCCAAATCCAGACTGCCAGACGCTTTTGACTTCTTCGGCTTCAGCCCTGGCCGTTAGAACAGCAGCCGGTGGCCGGAGCAGCGGCCAGCAGTCAACCCTCGGCAGCAGGATGGAGACTGTTAGTCTCTTCCCCCTCCCCCCCCCCGGGTATTTTTAATAAAAAATAGAGACCGGTCATGGGCTTCCATGAATTTATTATCATTATTATTGTTTTTGTATTATTTTCTCTGGAGTCTGGACCTTGGTTATACCTTGACCAAGAAATTTGGACCGTGACAAACAATAATTAATTACCCAGGTATAGAAAAAGCAGTGGATGTAACAAACAATACACTGAAGGGGCAGGCTTCTTTTACTGAGTCATCTGCAATAATTTGAGTGAAGGAACTACTCGTAGAAGTAGAATCCAGCTGCTAATACATGGAGACGACTGTCTTGCTGCCTTATGCCCATAAAGTGGATACATCTCTGGAGGAGTGACATTGGACAAACTCCAAGGTTTGGCATCCAACTTCATTGTACACCAAAATGCATTCTCTTTCATCTTACAGTGGAAGGTTTGGTGGCGATGTGAACAAATGCTTTTCCCAACCTCCTGTAGAAATACAGTCCATAAGACTGCACAGTCTGAACTCATCCTCTTCCATTTGGCTTCATTTACATAGACATAAAATAACACAAATTTCAGTTCAAACATTGTCACCGGACTTGGTTGGTCATAGGACTATTCCTCCATCAGGACTGTTCAGCCCCAGAGTACCAGTGCCCCCTCTCATATATTCAGGTGGGGTGACAAATGAACGTATTTAACCCTTTCCCAGCAGGATTAACTACTCTTTTTTTCTCTTCCTTAATTTCTAATCCATAACAGAGTGTCTCTCTCTCTCCCCAACCTCCCCACCTTTATGCACTAGTTGATTAACATACTAAAAAATTTCTAGTAGACGAGAGGTAAAATCATTGTCTTACAAGAGCCAGGGACTTTCCTTTATTATGTGTCTGTACAGTTCCTACAATGGGGTCCTGTTCTAGGGTCCTCTAGGCATGACTGTAATAGAAATAATAATAATAATAATAATAACGGTCCAGATAATATTGTGAAGCTCCAGGAAACATAACAGTTTTATCAATAATTCAGATACATTTTCATTAACATAATATTGTATTTAACAGGTTCTGCTTTAGATCTACATTTTAGTGATATAAATGTTGCATCCTTAGATCAAGAATTAGAAGATCAAGAAAACAGTGACCTTGGATTAACAAGTAAGAACTCAGTTTACAAAAGTTATCCATTTTCATGTATTTAAATAAAGTATTTTTTCTTCCCAATCAGACTCTTCAGAAGAGTTATCTTACAGCTGAGACTCACATAGCAACTCATAATGTTGTGGACAGCCATACTGTAAACTTTGGCCTTGATCTGGCAATTGACTCTGCCTGCATGGATCCAATTTCAGATTCAGAAACTTTGACTATCATTCTACAATTCTATTTAGTGGGGGAAATTTGAACAAGATTGCTTTAATGAAAACTCGTTTTCCAACTCAGTCCCAAGTTCAGTATCTTTCTCAGGAAAATCAAGACCTTGGCTCCCTTATATTTTAAACTTCCTGTTTGTATTATATGTGCAAGGATTATGAGTTACATTGAGATTCATCAGAGGCAGTGTTCAAAGTAAGCAGGATCTGAACATCTTGATTTAAAAAAAGTTGATTCTGTTTTTCCTTAATGAGTGACTAAAAGGAAACAATGCAAAGAATTAAATGAGTAAAATAATCATATTTGAAAGAAGGAATGACCAGTTAATTTGAAGGTCTGACTGGCTTTGTTTTACAGTGCTCACTGCCGGCTATCTACATTTTCCTCTACATTATTTGCTTTCCTGCTTAGAACTGAGAATACTTCATCCAGTTGGCCTGTTCTGAGAAAGGAGAGGAAGAGACAACACAGAGGAAGAGCAGTATTGGGGTAGAGAACTTGGGAGGAAGGATGAAGGGGAGAAAAACATCAAGGAAGAAACAGTTTTAAAATGCCACCCTTTCTAGATGAAAGCAGAAAAGGAAGGAGAAAAAGAATGGGAAAATAGGAAGTTAAAAAACTGAGCCATTGTAGTTTTATGAAATATTTAATTTGTCATGCATTTCAAAGCGACACATCCCCATGGAGCAGTGGGAAACTAAAGCAACATTAAAATAATTTATTAGTGCTGGCTGTTTCCTTATAGCACATATGTTCTGTTGACATTTACCCCAGGCCTTTCTCAAACTTTTGGTGGTGCGAATACTGAGTTACCAGGGAGACAGGAACGTGGAGAGGATCTCTCCTGACCATAATGTGACGGGATCCCCCCAAGGTGCAGCCTGGGACTGTGGGACCGCTGTGCCCCCTTAACACTCTCCAGCTTGGGTCGTCTCTCAGAATGCCTTGCTAGTGACCAGCAGCAAGCCCTTCCAGGCGCTGTGATCACTCAGCACAACAGCATGTGGAGCCCCACAGACAGCTAGATTGCATGAATGCTCCCAGAGCCACTCATGAATCACACAGAGAAAGGCACCAGAGCCAAATCCCCCCACCTCCCAGCATTGTACCTCAGGAATATACCATCTTGCACTGCTCAAGATGGGCAGTGCAGATTTATTAATTGGTTCACCACTTCAGCAATGGAAAGGTGTTATACACCAGCCTTTGCAAAACCTGAGATTTGCCACACACTTCATACAAACTCACTGGTAAAGATAAACAGTTAAACAAATGTATTGACTATAAAAGATAGATTTTAAGTGATATTAAGTAAAAGGCAAAAAGTCAGAGTTAGTTACCAAAAGAAATAAAATATAAGCACGCAGTCTAAACTCTTAACCCTGTTAGACTGGGCAACATCTAGATTAAGCAGTTTCTCACCCCACTGGATATTGCAGTCCTTAATATACAGGTTTGTTCCTTAAACCTAGGCCAATCTCTTCTGTTGGAGTCTTGTCTTCTTCTCAGTGTCTTAGTTGCTTGCAACATAGGTGGGGGCAGGAGAAAAGGCCCAGTATGTGTCCACTCTGTTTTATACCCTCAGTCCATGTGCTTGGAAAACACAAGTCCAGGCATGTGTGGGTGGGCCTTGCTGAATCTCTAGGCAAGGCTGAGCAATTCCCCTGGTGTGGCCTCATACAGTTGAGTCATTGCATCATAGCTCCCTTGCTGGACAATGGTTGTTGATGGGTTGATTGATACCCCACCCGGGTGTTGGCTACTTTCCTTGCTGTTGCCTCTGGGGAGCTAATGTCTGGCTAATTCCCCAACTTACAGCATGTTTTAGTGACCACCATACAACACAATTCTCATAACTTCATATGCATTATTGATATACACATATGGATAGAGAAATGACTTCCAGCAGATCATAACCTTTCCCCTGATACCTTACAAGGCATGCTTTATATGTAAGATCACGATTATAAAAAAATGAGGAATATGGAGGTTCCAGAACATTCCCCTAAGGTAATGAATGTCACATATACAGAAAGAAAAGGTTTCAGAACCACTAACATTATTATAATTTGCAGAGAGACAGAAGGGTGCTAGGTGCTTTGCACACAGTAAGAAGAATAAATATAATTTAAATAGTCAATGTGCAAGGAAAGTGTGGACGATTAAATGCAATAAAATCAGAATGGTAGAGTGCAGTGACCATTTTTCCTATCAGTTAATTCCATTAATTTTTATTAATTTTAAGAGATGTTTACAATATTTTCTATTATCTATCTTGTTAATACTTATTTGAAGAGGCTTGTTTCTAAAATTTAGCGAGGGGAGGGAACTGCATGGGAGGGTGTATTTTAGGGAAGAGGGGAATAAAACTGAGGTGAGAGTGGAAGGACAGAAAAGCAGCACGTGATATAATGTAATTACTGTGTGGACTTATGACATCTTGTGCTCTGCCACAGCTTGATTACCAAAATAACTAGTATCACCTTTAAGTTAGCTCTGGCAACAACTTTGTGTTTAAATTCCAGATTTTACATTCTTTGTATACGGTAATCTGGTTTTATGGATTGTGATTCCTGTTGTGAGAGCAACAAGCAGTACTGGTAGAGTGACTTTCTTCAAAGTTTGGACACGTTATGCTCTTCTGCTTGAGTGATTGTCTCCCCAGTTTTCAGTAAAGAGATACAACAGCAGGCTACTCCTTTGTTTCTGTAAGCACACAGTGTGATGTGTTAGCTGTTACTTTTCTCTACTGTGGATAGTGGTGTGTCCTCATGGAAACCAGAAAATATGTCTGACAGTTTAAGTGTGCAGCTTAAAATTTATCTCTGCTGCTGACCATAGTAAAGTCAGATCTGCCGTGAATTACGCTAATGCTATAACTTCGTTAAGAGGGATTTGATCTGCTTCCCCATGTCATAAGGACAATTCAATAAGGACAAATGTGAAGTTCTCCACATTTGAAAGCAACAATCAGTTGCACACATACAAAATGAAAAATGACTGCCTAGGATGGAGTGCTGCAGAAAGGGACCTGGGGGTCATAGTGGATTGCAAGCTAAATAGGAGTGAACAGTGTAACACTGTTGGGGTGGGGGAGCAAGCAAACCTCATTCTAGGATGTATTAGCAGGAGTGTTGTAAGCAAGACACAAGAAGTAATTCTTCTGCTCTACTCTGCACTGATTAGGCCTCAGCTGGAGTATTGTGTCCAGTTCTGAGCACCACATTTTAGGAAAGATGTGGACAAATTGGAGAAAGTCCAGAGAAGAGCAACAAAAGTGATTAAAGTCCTAGAAAACATGACCTATATGGGAAGACTGAAAAAATTGGGTTTGTTTAGTCTGGAGAAGAGAAGACTGAGATGGGACAAGATAACAGTTTTCAAGTACATAAAATGTTGTTACAAGTAGGAGGGAGAAAAATTGTTCTCCTTAACATATGAGGATAGGACAAGAAGCAATGGGCTTAAATTGCAGCAAGGGCGGTTTAGGTTGGACTTTAGGAAAAACTTCCTAACTGTCAGTGTGGTTAAGCACTGGAGTAAATTGCTTAGGGAGGTTGTGGAATCTCTATCATTGGAGATTTTTAAGAGCAGGTTAGACAAACGCCTGTCAGGAATGGTCTAGATAATACTTAGTCCTTCCATGAGTGCAGGGGACTGGACTAGACGACCTCTTGAGGTCCCTTCCAGTCCTACGATTCTATGATTCTGTATCCTTCCCCATATCAATGGTAATACTATACAACCTCTAAAATGAAGGATATTGTAACTAATGAAACCTGCAGGGGGGGAGGTCATGTAGACGGATTGCATTTGCCTATGCTGGAGTTTGTCTAGAAAACCTAATTTAACATCCCAACTCTTGCAAAAATGGCATGAGATCTTTAATGGCCACCTGTGGTAAGGGACTATGTGATTTTTGTCTCACCTGAAAGACAGTGGTTGTCTTTCACCATCATCCTCCAGAAAAAACACAGTTATTTTGCTGTTTAAGTGGATGCATTTCTGCCCTATGCTCATTTGGTATTTCAGTGCTTTACTTGCGAATGTTCTAACTAAATTCCAACTTGGCCAAATACAGTGTGCCTATCTGAACTCTCGTTACTGGTATTCTTCCTTATTTACTGTGGTGAAGTTTTGCTGTCTGCTGTATTCCATGCTAGGGGCAGTTACATTTTCGTGGTGAGTGGTGTGATTCCTGCAAATCCCGTCTGTACCTCACATGGAGGATTGAGTTTTATAATGTTTGTAAAATATTTTGAGATCTTTGTTTGGAGGGCATTCTGGAAATGTGGTGCATTAAGTCTTCCAGTCTTATTCAGATTTTTACTGAAATAATTCGACAAAGGGCCAAATTTTCTTTCATCATAGGAACCTCTTGCGTATGTTTGGGAGGTGGGTTGAGTGGCTGTTCAGTGTCCAGTGGGATTGAACATGTATAGTGTCTGCACTTACACATAATACAGGTTGTTTACAAAAGTAAGAGAATTGATTAACCTTTTCCTATGGGGATGGGCTTAGAGAGATCCTACTGTGTTGCTTTGTAACTCAAAAAATGTTTTTTTTTCTTTATATAGGTCAAAGGTTACTGGGAAGTTCAGCTCCTGTCAATATTCCAGGTTCTGTTGCTCGTTCCTCATCTTTACATTCATCATCTTCCCTTTCAACCTCTCCACTCAGTTCTCTTTCACAGTCGTTGTCTCAGTCTTTTATTTCATCCACTATGGCTCCTCACCAACAGCAGACTCAGCCTTTGAAATCAGAACATAGTATGTTAGGCACTTCAGCCTCTTCTCATAACTCTTTAGGTAAGTCATGTGAATGGTTAATCCTTTGTGTATAATAGAAAGGGAGTCCATGGCAAGTCAAACAGATTTTGAGCTGAACTCTGTATACCTTTCCTGTGATCTCTCATCTGGAAGTCAAAGGTTCATTATTGTTATAAATAAGTAATTTATCCTATTCTTTACAAATAGAGTAAGAGATTCATGCCTCAAAGAGCTTCCTATCTAAGGCTATGTCTACACTGGCAATTGAACGACAAAACTTTTGTCTTTTAGAAAGCAACAGAGAGTCCTGTGGCACCTTTAAGACTAACAGATGTATTGGAGCATAAGCTTTCGTGGGTGAATACCCACTTCGTCAGACGCATGCGCATGTTAGTCTTAAAGGTTAGTCTTAAAGTCTGTTGCTTTTTACAGATCCAGACTAACACAGCTACCCCTCTGATATTTGTCTTTTAGAGGTGTTTAAAAAAGAAACAACCCTGAAAGACAAAAGTTTTGCTGACGACAAGCGCCAGTGTGAACAGCGCTTTGTTGGCAGGAGAGCCGACAAACAGCAGCTATACTGCGCAACTTTTAGCAGCATGGCTGTAGCAACACAGCTGTGTCGCTAAAAGCTGTGTAGTTTAGACATAGTCTAAGGCTAATCAGAAAAGTAAACATAAATCATAGGACAAAGTTCAGGGAAGGGAAAGTGAGGAGAGATTATTGGCAATGGAGGAAGGAACAAAGGATTCCTGGAAATGGTGGGTTTTAAAGAGGGATTTGAAAGAGAAGAGAGGGCACTTGGCACCTTAGTTGGAGAACGTTCTAGCTACAAAAAATAGTGTGAATTACAATCCAGAGCAGAGAATGTGAGAGAGCTGAAGCTGAAAATATGAGATTTTAGGGCAACTACTACTTTTTGGAATAGAAACAGATTCCTAGTCTTCCTGTTCCCATTTCAGGGCTGTGCTTTGTGTGAAAGCAAACAAACAAAAACCCACACACAATGAGGTTGCCGGAATGCTTTGAGTACTTTAAAAAAAATCTTTTGCTTAATGCTGCATCTCTGAACATATGTGGAACTGTTATTACATATCTTGCAGCTAAAAAATATAACTGTCTGCTTAGTGCTTTTATCTAATTGTCTAGTTCCCCATGTGGTACATTTTATTAGAGGTGTGCAACATGTTTATTTTTGTGTCCTATGTTTGGCAGGTTTAAATGGTGTTACAGGGAGCATTTGGGACTTCATAACTGGGAGTTTCTCTCCTAGTCCATCCCCAATATTGAACAGTGGTACTATACCCTCAACAAACTCAAACACCAGTGGAAGTGAATTAGCTCACATTAGACAGGAACTTGATGATGCCAATCGAAAAATAAAACGATGGGAAGATTCTTGGCAACAAGTAAAGCAGGTACAGTAATGATGGTGACACTAAATTAAGGTTTGTTTCCTGAATAACTTCTAATAAAATCACCTTCTTATTGTCTTTATTTTTACCAAGGCATCTTTAATTGTAATTTGAATTTAGGGGTTTTATTCCATTTTACCAAATTATTAATCCTGAATTCTGGCTTTTCATGTCTAAATTGTGCTGGAGGCATGAAGGAGACTGATCAATAGTAGCCAAGAGAGAGAGCCAACTTGTTACTTCCCTTAAATCATTCTGCTTTTATAGACAGACAAAAACAGATAGAATGGCTTTATGGAGCATGTTCAACAATTACCTCTGCTGCTGCTGTTTCAGCAACTGGTGGCATGTCTACCCTCCAATACCTGCTTCAGGATGTCAGTAGCATACAGGAATGAATCATAGAATATCAGGGTTGGAAGGGACCTCAGGAGGTCATCTAGTCCAACCCACTGCTCAAAGCAGGACCAATCCCAACTAAATTATCCCAGCCAGGGCTTTGTCAAGCCTGACCTTAAAAACCTCTAAGGAAGGAGATTCCACCACCTCCATAGGTAACCCATTCCAGTGCTTCACCACCCTCCTAGTGAAAAAGTTTTTCCTAATATCCAACCTAAACCTCCCCCACTGCAACTTGAGACCATTACTCCTTGTTCTGTCATCTGGTACCCTGAGAACAGTCTAGATCCATCCTCTTTGGAACACCCTTTCAGGTAGTTGAAAGCAGCAATCAAATCCCCCCTCCTTCTTCTCTTCTGCAGACTAAATAATCCCAGTTCCCTCAGCCTCTCCTCATAAGTCATGTGCTCCAGCCCCCTAATCATTTTTGTTGCCCTCCGCTGGACTCTTTCCAATTTTTCCACATCCTTCTTGTAGTGTGGGGCCCAAAACTGGACACAGTACTCTAGATGAGGCCTCACCAATGCCAAATAGAGGGGAACGATCATGTCCCTCAATCTGCTGGCAATGCTTCTACTTATACAGCCCAAAATGCCGTTAGCCTTCTTGGCAACAAGGGCACACTGTTGACTCATATCCAGCTTCTCGTCCACTGTAACCCCTAGGTCCTTTTCTGCAGAACTGCTGCCTAGCTGCTCGGTCCCTAGACTGTAGCATTGCATGGGATTCTTCCGTCCTAAGTGCAGGACTCTGCACTTGTCCTTGTTGAACCTTATCAGATTTCTTTTGGCCCAATCCTCTAATTTGTCTAGGTCCCTCTGTATCCTATCCCTACCCTCCAGCGTATCTACCACTCCTCCCAGTTCAGTGTCAGATTGGAGTGAGATTGGACACAACTAGTACATGGCTCGGGCTATGGGGCATAGCTGGACATTTTAGCACTCAGGATGCTAGTGTCAACATCTGCCTGGCTTCTCCACGGGTGCATTTGGGGGTGGGTAGTAAAGGGCTTTTTCTGTTCTTTTCCGTCTCCTGGCATATTTGCACTGGACATTGAAAGATAATAAATAGTTTTACTATACTGTATTTTGAGGTTTTTATTGTCTTTTGTCATCAAATTATGAACTGAATAATTCCTATTTTTATTTATACAGCTCCATAAATGTGCATAGAGACTTATAGACAGGTAGATATGGAATTCTTGCTTAACATCTAAGTTAAGACAAAAAACAAAGGGAAGTGATAAACAATGGGTGGCGGGAGTAAGGGAAAGTGAGGGGGGACAGTAAGATCATATTGTAGCTGAAGGTAAGTATTGCATGTATCTTGAGGGCTTTTATAGTTACGCCTGTGTTCTTAGTTTACAAAATATTTTTATAACTTTCTGCAAATGTTTTTGTCCCAGGCATGTGATGCATGGCAAAAAGAGGCCCAAGAGGCAAAGGAACGTGCTAAAGTGGCAGATGCTGACAAAAAAATAGCTCTTCGGAAAAAAGAAGACTTAGAAAATAAATTAAAAAAGCTGCAGGAACAATTTGATATGTGTCTGTCCACTACAGTACTCCATATGAAAAGCTATGGCGATATAAAAAAGATACCATTACCAAAGCTTCATTCTTTACAAAACCAACTGCGTTTAGATTTAGAAACAGTAGATGGGGTAAGTGTGTCTGTACTGTGGATATTGTTAGTTAAAATAGGCAGTTTAACAGTATTATATAAGATGCTGATTCAGAGTTTCATTTCAAACTGATATAATGTTAAATCTAAATACCATTTTGGTCTGAAATATGCCATAGTTTGAATTTCCCCAATCCAACTGATTTTTTTATTTTTTATTTTGGTGCTCAGCTGTGACAAGAGCGGCAAGCAACTTCAGATATCTTTCAGTGAGAAAAAACAGATTAAAACATGCTTTTAACTACAATGCACTAAAGAGAAGCTATGTAAATAAAGAGCTTTAAATATCTGGAGAGTGCGTAGTGAAGTCTCCTATTTAGAAACTGACATCTCTGCATGCAGACTAGGGTGGAAGAGGTGAGGTGGGCAGCTAGCAATGGTAAAGTAAATATAAATTTAAAACAAGAAATTGCTTTCCTTTCGAGTGGTGTATTGTTATCTCGGAGGTTAGTTTAGTTCATTTCTGACCTCTCTTGGTATGATCTCATAATTGATTATGGGTGCAAAATTAGAGGCTAATTTTTTTAAAGTTGGCCTCTATATATAATCTGAAATTTAGCAATATGAAGATGGCCTAATCACAGATGACAATTACATTTTAAAGATGCAGTCTTTCTTCTGCAAGTCTGTGGTGACCTTCTACATGTCTGAGAAAACAGAACATAGCAACCTTTTTTTCAGACTGCTGTAACCAATTTTTCATTTTCTACCATGTAACTAAAGAAGACTATTAAAGTTTCTGGATGAAATCCTCAGCTGACCAGAGGATATGGCAGCCAGAACACAATTTCAGACTTCCACTTAAAAAATTCTAAAGAAAATCTGAACAAAAGTTATATATATTTTTATGCCCTTTGACCTCTCTAACACTGAAATTTCTGAAGAACATGAATAAGAATTAGCCACTGTCTTCATGAATGACGGCTCAAAAATCTGACAATAAAAGAAAATGTACTGGATATGGAGACATAACCAGGCAAATTGGTTGAAACTATTGTAAAGAACAAAATTAGCAGACACATAGATAAACATGACATGGGGAAGAGTCAGTACAACTTTTGGTGAGGCATGATTTTCCTTTACAATATATTAGAATTCTTTGAGGGTGTTGACAAGCGTGGTTCAGTCTGTACTTGGACCTGTGCTGTTCATTGTATTCATAAATGATCTGGCAAACAGGATGAAAAGTAAGGCTGCAAAATTTGCAGACAATACAAAATTACTCAAAATAGTTAAGTCCAAAGCTAACAGTGAAGTGTTGCAAAGGGATCTCACTAAACTGACTAATTGGGCGACAAAATGGCAGGTGAAATTCAATGTTGATAAGTGCAAAGTAATGCACATTGGAAACATAATCACAACTATACATACAAAATGATGGGGTCTAAATTAGCTATTACCACTCAAGAAAGAGATCTTGGAGTCATCATGGATAGTTCTCTAAAAGCATCTGCTCATTGTGCAGCAGCAGTCAAAAAAAAAAAAAAAAAAAAAAAAAGCTAACAATGTTAGGAACCATTAGGAATGGGATAGATAATAAGTAAGGGTACGATTCTGTCACAGAGGTCACCTGGATTCCATGACTTTCTGGGATCTCTGTGACTTCTTTGCAGTGGCAGAGCTGGAGCAACTGTCAGCCCCGTGGCAGCCAGAGCAGCATCTGAAGGAGCGGATGGGATTGGGTCAGCCCCCTTGGGGCTGGAGCAGCTGCTGGAAGTCAGCCCCCGGCAGCACTCCAACTGTTAGTCCCTCCCCCCACAGGGTATTTTTAGTAAAAGTCACAGACAGGTTGTGGGCTTCTGTGAATTTTTGTTTATTGTCCGTGACCTGTCCCTGACTTTTATTAAAAATACATGTGACAGAATCTTAATCTTTATAATAAGACAGAAAATATCATAATGCCATTATATAAATTCATGGTATTCTGGAATACAGTCAGCAGTGCTGGTTGCCCCATCTCAAAAAAGATGTATGAGAACTGGAAAAAGGTACGGAGAAGGGCAACAAAAACAGTTATGGATATGGAACAGCTTCCATAGGAGGAAAGATTAAAAAGACTGGACCTGTTCATCTTGGAAAAGAAATGACTTAGGGGGGATATGATAGAGGTCTATAAAATCACAAATGGTGTTGAGAAAGTGAATAAGGAAGTGTTTATTTACCCTTTCATGTAACACAAGAATTAGGGGTCACCTGATTAAATTAATAGGCAGTGGACTTAAAATCAACATAATTCCCTGTCAACCTGTGGAACTCATTCCATGGGCTGTTGTGAAGGCCAAAAGCATAACTGGATTCAAAAATGTATTGAAGATAGGTCCATAAATGGCTGTTAGCCAACATGGACAGTAATGCAACTCTATGCTCCAAATGTCCCTAAACCTCCAATTGCCAGAGGCTGGGTCTGGATGACAGGAGATGGATCACTCAAAATTGCCCTGCTCTTTTCATTACCTCTGAAGCAGCTGGCACTTGCCACTATCAGAGACAGGATAGATGGGCCTTTGGTCTGACCAGTATGGCCATTCTTATGTTCTTAACCAAACACTAGCAAGGAGAAGACCAGATCAGCAAAACAAGCTAGTGCTAGTAAAAAGGGGATAAGAAGTGTTTTGTTTACTTTGGGAACTTGTTTTGATGGCCTTGTATCAGACATCAATGGAACCAGAGTTTCCAGAGGGCTTTGAGGAAGAAGAGGGTTATTCTTATAGACTACTCTCTCTGGGTTAGCAGTACTTGATAATTGAGAACAAAAGATTATAAACACAGTGGCTTATAAGCACACTCTTCACCAAGTTCAGCCTCACAGCTCATCTTCTTTGGATGATGATCTACCGTAAAGTAAGAGAAGACAGTTGGAGTTACATAGAACAATTAGGTCAAAGATTTATTTTTTTATCCTTCTGCTGTGGCAAACACATTTATTTGCCAACATAATAGCTTCCCCAAAGCCTTGATCAGCAGATTTGTATTGTGTTGTGTATCTGGGAGGTCTCCACTCTGACTGATGCAAATTACATGCATTGTGAGGAAATATGTCAGATTGAAATGTCGATATTCACAGTGGCAGACCAACCTCTCAAAAGGACAGATGCTCAGTCTTCTCAGTTTTAGAGCTTGTCTTCATGTACAGCAATACAGTGGTGCAGCCGTGCCACTCTAGCACTTTAGTGAAGATGCTCCTATGCCAAAGGGAGAGCTTCTCCCTTCAGCGTAGTTAATCCAAGTCCCCAGTAGGGACTTGGGGTGGTTAGGTCAGTATAACTATGTTGCTCAGGGCTGTGGATTTTTTGCACCCTTGAGCGACATAGTAATACCAATATAAGTCTGTAGTGTAGACCTGGCCTAAGTTTCGGTTGGTATTACTCATCCAGGTTTTGGTTGTGCTGGGAAAAATTTGAGCCACAGCTTGTTTTGCACTTGTGTCCTTCCTGAACACATTATTGCCTTATAGGCATTCTTAGTTCTGTTTACCCTGTTCTGGTGCTTGAACTAGCTATTAATTGTACCAACAGAAGATTCTTAAGTGTTATTGAAGTAAGAATTTATCATCAAATAATATGGATACAGTAATCACTGTGAGACATTACACATTGGAATTTTTATTGAGAGCAATTTTCTTTCTACAGGTAATTTTCCAACTTCATTCAAAGAAATGTGTTGTATGCCAAGAACATGACCGTAGTGTAATCCTGCAGCCATGTCAACATTATGTACTTTGTGAACACTGTGCAGCTAAACAACAGGAATGTCCTTGCTGCAAGACGAAAAAAAGAAATGGTGACGAAAAGTCATGGTACTTATAATCATGTTAATTAACTAAATATATTTTATGTTCTGGTATTTTATATAAGAATTATATCTGTAGTAATTAATCCATTTACTAGTGCTAGACTGATCTCCATTTTAACCTTATAAGATATTTTAGTTGTTTTTACTATAGGAAATGTGGTTTGGCTGCCTTTACATATTGAATTCTATTAATGAAGTTCTAAAGTTCCGTGGTTATTTCTTTCCCCACCTGGCCTTTTCAGTTTTCCACTTACATTCCTGGTGCACAAGCTACTCAGGTTCACTTACAGCATAATCACTTCTTACAGGTGTGTACTCGCAATGCATGAATGGGGGATTTATGTCCGTGCCTCCCATTAGCATTAATGTAAGACACTCATGTAAATACAATACTTGTTGATGGGAGGACCTTACACCTCACCATGTTTATGGTGTGCTGTAATCCTTTGCCAGTATTTCTGAATCAGTCTAACACTACTGTTTACTTGGTTATTTGAAGAAAATTGATTCCTGTAAAAGCACTTTGCTAACTGTTTTTTGTTAGAGATTGTTATAAATTGCTTAACCTGCTTTCTAGGTTTTAATGTTTATTTTTTTAATATGCAGTATGAAGCTTTGTGTGTGTACTGTGAACTTAAAATATTTATATCAGTTTTACTGTTAAATCATATTATGATAGTATAGTATAGTTAAATTTCATTTTTGGCTTTAGTAGTTACTAAATGAACAGTTACATATAAATGAGAACTTGCCTAGAATTTTTACAGTTTAAGTCAACTGCAGACTAATAGTATTTATAAGTATACTAGCAGAGAGTGACATTGAAAGAGACACATATGCGTAAATATTCAAATACTTTTTTTTTTATTTTGTGAAACAAACCAGTTTTCTTAAACAACTGTGCATTTGCATATTGCCCCAAGTTGGATTTTTGTAGTCTTAATGAAAGCATTTGTATAACTCCTAATCTGTGTGATTACCTATCATGAATTGATATAATCCATAGCCACTTTTACCAAGTGCCTGTGCCTTGCACCCAATAAAATTGCAAAATACGTGAAGGAAACAGTTTGCAAACAATTTATACCACCTAATTCTGTACAGGATAATTGGATGATAATTAAAATTCTCAACTTTCTGTAATAGAATTTCAAAATAATACCTTGCAATGGACGAAAGATACTAGGTTTTGTTTTTACATAAATAAATACAATACACCTTTGGCTTTAGCGCTAAAATTATTTAAATATTTTATCAGACAATGGTGCTTTGTTGTAATGATTTTTTTTAAAAAGTTGTTGTCCATATTTAATGCTGATGATTAGGAGTATGCAGTTTAGGAGAAGTTAATTATTGTATCTTAACACTGTATCTTGTTACTTTCCTTAAAGTTAACTATTCTTGTAGGGAAGAGTTACCTGTGGTGTTACTTTTCTTTCCTATTAAATACAGGTATGACACAGTACAGCTTACATTCAAATGACCTACCACTGTGTTACATAATGTGTATATTCCTATTAATTAATGCATTAATGAACAAGAAGTGCATTCATATGACCAGCAAAGAGTTTAATTATTTCTGAAGTTTGTTCAGATGCATTGCAATAGAAACAAGATATATGCTAAATTGTATTTATGATCTTGAAAAATATCTTTTGAGATTTGTATCAGTGTTAAAGAATTCAGAGCCCAATCCAAAGCCCCTTAAAGTCAATGTGCTTTCATTGATTTATGCGGACTTTGGACTAGGCCTTGAGTTAGCAGAAACAAGCACATATGATTACATTTATTGTAATAATAAAATCTACAGAATCATCACTACCTTGTTCTATCAAACTGTGAGAACATGAAGATCTTTTGAGAATGAGGGAGGGAAGATAAAACCCATGATGGATTTACATTTGGAACAGGAGCTCTTAAAAAGTAATTTACAAACACAATAGTCTGAAGATAATTGTAGAACATTTTTAAACAGGTTTTAAGGTTGAGTTTCATAATATGGCCTGATGCATTTTTCACATAATTTTTAACATTTTCTCTCAACATCGTATATTGAAATACTTTATTACTATAATTTCATTTTCAGCAATATATTTCTCTCTCCTGAAAGATGATTTTCTGTTATCATAGAAGTAGAACCAGTTTAGATTTTTTTTAAGTGGTACTTTGAATCACTAAGCTTTGCTGTGAGTATTAATGGACTTCTACACTTGTGGAGTCTTTGCCAAAGACTTTTTTTGAACATTAACAACGTTTTGGACTAAAATAAAGTGAGTAGGTAAGAATTTTTATCAGTGACCAAATTAGAAAGTGGTGTATTATAGAAATAAATTATTTTAAATGTTTTAAAACATGCAATTGATATCAGACAGTGGTTTATTACATCCATTATAGAATGTGGAACAACATTCTCTAGCTCTTTGCTAACATAGTTAATTAATATTCTTAGCAGATTTTAGTGAAATAAATCCAAATTAGATTGAAATGTGGCCATATGTGTCAATGTTCAGTTCATTACTTAAGAAATTTTGAAATATTTTTGTGCTACAGTAATTCCTCACTTAACGTTGTAGTTATGTTCCTGAAAAATGCAACTTTAAGTGAAACGATGTTAAACGAATCCAATTTTTCCAAAAGATTTAATGTAAATACAGGGGGTTAGATTCCAAGGAAATTTTTTTGGGGCAGACAAAAGGCATTATATACTGTACAGTACTGTACTGTACTGTGGTTGGGAAGTGCCCCTGGCTTATCCCACACAGGAACAGCCCGCTGCAGGCAAGGATGCTAGGAAGCACCTTTGCAGCAGCAGCTGCAGCTTCCCCGGAGAAGAACAGGCGCCGACTTTGCTGGGAATACTCCAGGCCCGCCTCTTCCTGTCCCCGCTCCACTCCAGGCCCACCTCTTCCCACCCCTACTCCAACTCCTCTCTGGAGCACACCGCATCCCCGCTCCTTCCCCCCCCCCCCGAAAGTCCTAGGACTTTCTGGGAGGGAGGGGGAGGAGCGGAGACACAATGCATCCCCGCTCCCCCTCCCTCCCAGCGCTTCACACTTAGGACTTTCTGAGGGGGGAGGAGGAGTGGAGACGCAGCGCTTCCCCACTCCTGCCCCTCCCTCCCAGAAAGTCCTAAGTGTCCCCAGACAGCTGTTTGGTGGTGGGGGAAGCACTGGGAGGGAGGGGGAGAAGAGGAACTTGTGCAATGCTCTCTTGTAAAGTCGCTGCTCTTCCAGCCAAACAACGTTATAAGGGAGCATTGCACAACTTTAAACGAGCATGTTCCCTAATTGAGCAGCGACATAACTTTGAAACAACGTTAAGCGGGACGACGTTAAGTGAGGAGTTACTGTACTCTTGTCACAGTTTATAGTTCTTTATATACATTACTGTGCATCTGTGTATCATCCTAGGACCTTTTCTTTGGCCTTTTCTTTTTGTAATAATAGGAGGTTTTTTAAATCTCTAGCTGATGCTTTTCAATTTACAAATGAGTTTTAACAGCAAGGGCAAAGTAAATTGTCACATTAACGTGCACAGTTTGCACATACTGTCTTTTTAGATGAAATCAACAATTATTGGGGGGGGGGAATTCAATTTTTTAGCATTTGTATGTTACATAATTAATGCTGAGAATTATTACATCGCTGTGTATTGTTGTGGGGAAAAAATGTAAATATATCCAGGAAGCAGCTGAGTTGGCTTTTGGACAGATCTAAATTTGAGTCTTGAAGGAAAAAGATAGACCAAAGAAATGTTACCTATGAGTGAAATTCCCAGAGTGAACAGCGTGTTGCTTGTTACCGTGTGGAAATATTGTTAGGTAGTTACATGAACTACATGTAGCATTCACATAAAAAATGCTATAATTATTTTCCAATAAGACCATTCCCTGAGGAATTATAAGCAAGGTCTTATTAACTTTTTTCTTTTTACAGATTAACTTCAGTTACTTAAAAATTAAGAATTATTGGATACACTTTTACAGTGATACTTTTAAATCCAGGATAATGAAATATATGCAGCATAAATTAGCAGTTGTACTTTAATGAAAAAATATTACAAGGGAAATATTTACATTTGTGAAGTTTTGTCCTGGTGATACAAACACTATGTAGATGCACTAAAAATATATTTGAGTAAGAATATAATAATGTAATTTGTTAGATGAGCAAATTATATAAAGGTAAAATACACTCATTAGTTAGTTTCATTCTAGTATTTGAAAACAGTTTGACCAAGTTATCATGTAAATTTATGTAAAAGTATAATACTTTTATGTGAATGCCATTAACTTTTCATAATGGCCTGGGGTGTAGTAGATGAAAATTACAGTTTCTCAGGGTTTAAAGTCAAGAACTGTAATTTAACAGAAGATTTGCTAAATTCAGATAGATCCCAAGCTGCATCTTATGGGTTTGTTATTTAGTCTTTTTTGAATAGCAGTTTATTAAAAACATCTGTTTTGTTATGTATTGCTATTCAGAATATCCTAGTGTTAAATATTAATAGTAATATTATTACTGTCACAATATATTTGTGTAACTGTGGTCAGCAAAAGACCTTAAATGGATGTGGAATTTTCACTTGTATTAATTTATGGAACCTATTAATGTTCTGAGTGCATAGACAGAATTGGTATTGTGAATGGAATTGTTCTTAACTGAGAAGGTATTTATAATGCATAATCATTTACTTGTAGTGAATTGTTAACACTTGTTAAAACTTTTTTACACTATAGCATTTATGCAATGGTTTACAGAATTCATGGAATTATTTTTATTATCGATATGAAATTAAAATTTTTGATCTTTATTGCTTAGCTTACTGTGTTTGTAGACAATTGAGGTTTGAGGCCTTTCATTTTATTTTAAAACATGTATACATATGGTAACTGTGGGTTTATATTTCTAAACATATTATATTGGAAAGATTTTACTTAGATCAATATTTCCAGGGATTCTGTATTCTGGAATCAGGTCATGGCATTTCTAGCATTGTGATTGGACTTGCCTGTCTCCAAAGGAAACCCAGTACTTAATATTATCAAAATAATTGACTTAAATAGCACAGATTAGTGGAGATATGATGTTTCAAATTTTCCACTATTGTATGCAGTGTTGTTATAGCCATTTTGATTCCAGGATATTAGAGAGACAAGATGGGTGAGGTAATATCTTTTATTGGACCAGCTTCTTTTGGTGAGAGAGCTCACCCACCTTGTCTCTCTAAATTTTCCACTGTCACGTACTGTGAAACATAACATTCCCAGATGCTATTTCCCATCAGCCATGGCGAGGCCTCTGGCACCATGAAAGAGAGTTCTTCATAGTTGTGTTACATTCCCTGTAATCTTCCTGTTTAAATTTTGATAACTCTTTCTGACTTAAGTTAAGAGGTCACACACTTTGTAGCCTGTGTAGGCTGAGCGTATTGCACACACCAGGGCTTCTTTTCATTTCTCCATTCCCATCCCCACCCCCAACAAGCTCCTTGGGTGCCACTCTCTTATCCCCCTTTTCGAGGGACTCCCTGCAATTCCTCACAATCTCTTCCCTGCCAGTGTCTGTGTGCACCCATTCCCTCCATCCCCCCCATACCCATGGCTCTGTGTGCACGCCCTTCCCCTTCGTTCCATGGGCTGTGTGCCCTATTCCCCCCATGCCCGGGGGTGTGTGCACCTTTGTTTCCCCCCCCCTACCCGGGTCCCCCCCGCCCCCCCCCCCCCCCCCCCCCCCCGGGGTTCTGCAGGTGTCAAAACCCTGTGATAGTCGACAATACTTAATAAGCATATATTGAGCCCTGTGCATCACTAGAGTTGTAATCTCCCTCCCCAGTGTGTTTGGCAAGCAGCACCCTGTGTGCTGCATGTGGCAGCCCCACATAGACGTCGTGATTTTTCAGTGGTATTTTTAAGATAATTTTAATTTTGCAAAGACCCTCCAGAATGTCAGCCCAGGCTCTTCCCTCTGTCCTATTCCCATTGCAGCAGCCTGGTCACTGGTAGGAAATGTTACCTTAATAGATATTTGGCTTTAACTTAACTCTATGTATTGGCCAGTTGCTAGGGAAGGTCTTTGGCCTGCAAATACTCAAAGGGACACACATATTACTCATCTGCATAAAGGGTTAGGTTTAGGGTTGGGTTTAGGGTGAGAGTAGGGGTTTAGGGTTGGGTTAGGGTAAGGGGTTAGGGTTGGGTTAGCGGTTGGGGTAGGGTGGGGGTCAGGGTTTAGATTTAGGGGGTGGGGTTAAGGTTTACAGATAGGGGGTAGGGTTAAGGGTTAGGGTAAGGGTTAGGGTTGTTGGGTTAGAGGTTAGGGGTAGGGGTTAAGGTTGGGGTAGGGTCAGGGGTTAAGGGCTTGGGTTAGGGTAGGGTGAGGGTTTAAGGGGAGGGGGAGTTTAGGGTTAGGGTGGGGTTTAGGGGTTGGGGTTCGGGTAGGGGTGAGGGTTGGGGGTTGGGGTTAAGGGTTAGGGTTGGTCAGGGTTTTAGAGTTAGGGTTAGGGGTGAGGGTAGGGTTTAGGGTTAGGGGTGGGGTTGGGGTCAGGGGTTAGGGTTAGAGGGTTAGGGTTAGGTTAGGGCTGGGGTTGGGTTGTTAGGGTCAGGGTTTAGGGTTGGGGAGGGTGGGGGTGAGGGTTAGGGTGGGTTAGGGTTAGGGTTTAGGGTCAGCTGAGGGTTAAGGGTTAGGGTTAGGGGTGAGGGTTAGGGTAGGGTTAGGGGTTGGGGTTTGGGGGTTAGGGTTGGGGTTAGGGGTAGGGTTAGGGTTTAGGGTTAGGGTTAGGGGTCAGGGTTTAGGGTTAGGGGGTTAGTGGGTTAGGGTTTAGGGTTAGGGTAGGTTAGGGGTTAGGCTTTAGGGTGAGGTTAGGCTTTGGGTTTGGGTTAGGGTGAGGTTAGGGTTAGGGGTTAGGGTTAGGGGGGTTAGGGTTTAGGGTGAGTGTTAGGGTTA